>NW_003314311.1:806271-809793 GCF_000143415.4 Selaginella moellendorffii
AAAAAAGGCAAAGTTACCCGACCACGAAAGACGGCAGTGCGCCCGTATATTACAAAAGATTCATGGTCTACCGTATTTAAAGAAAGCTATCATTATAAAGCCCTATTTCCAAGATTGGCATTTCAAGAATCTAAGTATTATCAGTGTCATAATAAATAAACCTTATTCTCAAGACTAAACCTTAGTATATAAACTATCAAGTTATATAGTTTTTTTGTTCTCCTTGAGCTCCTTTGAAATTTGTATTGAAATGGCTTGAAGGAAAGTCACTGTTACTCGTACTTAGCCCCTTAGCACTTCATATTAATCTCCACCTCCATCCCCAAGTTCTACCAACATTCCACTTTCACCTCTATATAACAATTCTCTTTCTGCTGAACTAGAGCTCCCTATATATGAAATTTTTGATTTTGCTACTAGAGAAGGATTGCTTCCAGCACTTCAAGAGCAATGCCACATGTTTTTGCAAAATCTTATTCTTAATATGGTGGGATTACTTGAAAGCACAAAATGCTATTACATTCAATGTTCAATATGTTACTTTCTTTTAGACAAAACAAATGGCTTTATAGGTTTACAAACTTTTCTTAAGCACTATAGCAATTGCCCAATGGCGGGTCTAGAAAATATACACATGTGGATGTATAATAGATTCAAGAATAAGTTATGGACACATACCCACTATTGTTTTATAGTGATGAATAACATCTCTTTAGAAAACATTGTATTGGCTAGTGTAAAATAGAAGGTTTTTAGGCCACCCTACAGTGAAATATAAGATCTAGAATTACTTTACTATATTTTAGTATTATCAATTTTAAAAGAAAAAATATATAATGAAATGATATTAGTTGTAGGTAATATATCTTGTTCTAGAAAGTGTTATCACATCATATACAATTGTTTACAAGATGTTGAAGGAGGAGATGGCAACACATAAGTGCTACAAAGTGATAGTGATAGGTGAAAATGATAATTTGCAATTATGATATTTGATACTGACACTGTCATTGACATCTGACACTATTATTAACATCTGACACTTTTATAGACATCTGACATATAATAAACTTTTCATTTCATATAAGGATGCAATTAACTTTCTTTTACCTCATCATCAACATATTAATTTCTTTTATACTTCCTCCTATATTGGTATTGTGGGGAAGATTCACTTTGCATTTATTGAGCCATGGCTTTTGCATAGTCGGGGAAACTTCCAAAGCTTCCAATTCTAAATACTCCAGGTGACTGTGATTTATAAAACAGAACTAACTATATATTTAAATCTTAATAAACATAATTTACCTCCTTGAGGTTGGAGGCAACTCACAAAATCCTTTAAGCAGGCATTGGAAGAAATGATGTTCTTCAATAGCAAACACAAACCTACCAGAGTCATATGCTACCTCCACTATAGAACTATTACCTGTTGTGCAACCAATCACAACACCATCTGATGGGTAATAGAGCTCAAACAAGACTTGCACCACTGATGGAGTTCAAAATCAGTACCCTAGAAACATGTTGTGAATCTGCTCATCCACAAGGTTGGGTATGATGTTAGTCGAACTATTGTACCCAGGAAAAACATGTGTTGCACATTTGCTATTTCAAAACCCATTATGTGTGCTTCTACAGAAAGCATGATAACCTAGAAAATAACAAAGATTAAAAATTACATATAATATAAAATACCTACTCACCTTTTTAGGCTTCCTTTGGACGCCCTAGTATCAATGCCAATAGGATCCATGATGCACCTAGAAGAGAATGACTTGAAATGAACTCCTAGTATACACGTCATAAGCTCATACATTTAATTGGGGTCATTCGGTAGGATGTAGACAACATAGATAGCTTCAAGCATAAGTGCTTTGGATAAGAGGAATGCATCATATATGTGGTCAAGTGTGAGAAAGTTCCAATCCTCAACTTTCCCATCAATATTTGAAAGACCATCTAGAAAGTTTATGAAGTCCATAACTAGGAGCAAGGGCCTTTGTATCTTTCGGCACTAATGGTTGAACTAACATTATATATCCATGTTCATGTTATCTTCCATGAAAGATGTTGTTAACAATCTATTGTAAGAGCTAATGACACCCACAATGCCTCGTTGTGTTATTGGGGAAACAAAACAGACCTATAGAAGAGCTAAACAAATGAAAAAAGCAATAAAAAATATGTTACCATCATATTATTGATGAGAGTTCCTCCAACTCCTATTTATGAGTATCTCATGAATGAAATTACTACCAACAGTCATTGGAGCTTTTTCATCCTCTTCTTCATCGTCACTTACATTGCTATCATTCCTAACATTGATAACTTTCTCCTAGTTGTAAGCTCTTAAGTTTGAACTTCCGAGAAGTCACCCAACCCAGTACTATTTAAACCCAAAGATGCTTGACCCCAAATATCCCAAGACCCTTAACTGATTGAAAAAAGGGGTGCACTTTTGTTCATGGGCCATTTCCTTTTATATTTAAACCCTTATAGATTGTCTTTCAAGTTGTTCCTTTTAGTTGCTTATAATTCATCACGCTTCCCTGCAAATTCACGCCCTCGTGAACGGAAGCTGAGAGTTGTACACTCCCAAGAGCCCCGCTTTCTTGACACCCTACCCCTTGGGTCGAGCCCAACGGAGCAAGGGTGAGGACTAATGAGCCACAAGGTACTCAAGTGGGCCATCACTCCACATGAGCCAGGAGCACTGTAATTGGTTTTCCTTCCTGGAGTGGGAGCTGCTCTTTAGCACTTCCTTGGGTGGCCCCTTTAGCACCACCCGAGTTTATGCTCACTCCCACTCAAGGCCCTTAAGCTCTAGCCTCAACCTCAAATCAATTTGGAAGCACTATTGAAGAGTTCTTTAAAGATTAGTTTCTGAACCTCATTATCCCTATTGTACTTTTGGAACCCCTTGTAGCCCCTCCCCTCCCCTAGGAGACACAGGCTTTGGGCTTTCACCCCACAACTTGTATTAGTATTTGGACTCGGTCTCGAATTTGATCTCAGACCCGATCTTGGACCCGACCTTAGACTCTATCTTGGACTCAATCTTGGACCCGATCTCGGATCTCATACTCAATCTCAAACTCGGGCTCGGACTCGGTCTCGAACTCGATCTTAGAGTTGGTCTCAGACTCGATCTCAAACTTAGTCTCAAACTTGGTCTTGGAGTTGGTCTTGGACTCAATCTCAGACTCAATCTCATTTAATGAACTCTTTATCATTTTGGTTGTGCTTTTGGGGATCCTTTAGCTTATAACACCTTGGGGAGCTGGTTCTTCACAACTCCACGACCCATAAAAGAAGTTTGATGCCCACATCGAACATCTTTTTTTAATCCTATGACTTGTTGACCATGTCTCTAAAGGCATCCTCCCACTTAGCAGTATGCCTAAGTTAACCTCCCCAACTCAGAGCCGATAACAATGGGGTATACATCTCCCTAACCCCCTACCTCACTGCGCCTTAGAAGACCAGGCTCAGTATCCACAAATAATTCCCCTGTTTTTT
>NW_003314311.1:814768-816908 GCF_000143415.4 Selaginella moellendorffii
GCGATTAATATGTCCGCAATCTTACATTACAAAAATTCTTCCACTATATCTCATATGTTTGCTAAGTTTTCTTTTGGTTCTCATATTGCTTCACGATATAGAAATCCTTTCCACTTCATTTCCAACTCCCTCACCTCATATCCTTGTCACTTGCTCTTGCATGCGTTGAGGATGGCCTCGACTTTGTATTCCTCTTCCCCTTGAATAACCTCAGGTAAAAATCTTACTTAGTCCTTGCAAAGTGGATCTTCAAAGTATAACTTAAATAAGTTCACATGGAACACAAAGTGCATCTTCCCCATCTCCCAAAGAAGTTGAAAGTAGTAAGCCACTTTACCAATTCGAGCCTCAATCTCATAAGGCCACACGAACCTGCTTAAGGAACTCAAGATCAATTCAGTTCTAAGAATACATGCATTTTACCTTTGGGTCAACTTTTGGTTAATCCCACTTGGTAACTTTAGGTTCTTGGTGTTCAGCCACACTTTATCCCCAGGTTGGGACTCTACATCCTGGCACTTTGGTTCTCATATTTAATTTGCTTTTGTTAAGCCTGTTTCAAGGAATCCCTCACTAGATTCCAAATGTTGAGTCTTTCTGCTATGAACGCCTCTACAACGGGTAAATCTTCATGATACTCGACCATGCCGACTTCTACAGAACTTTCAATAGCTTGCCCATTGATGACTTCCCATGGACTCACCCCGGTTGTTAGGCGCCAGCTTTGACTATGTGGTCAACATCGGTCAAAGGGAGGCTCAAAGGTATATTAAGGCATGTTAGGGTAAGGGACTTAACCTACCCTAGGGCTCACAGTGGAGCGGCGGCGCAATGGAGCTTTTGAGGTAGCTCGGGGGTGGTTGGGTGGTGAGGAACCTCAAGAGGTGGCGTAGCATAGTCTAGGGCAACTAGATCTTTGTCTTTTTTTGTGCCGGATCATAACATTGGTATCAGAGGATTGGTTGCGATGGCCGACCAAGTTGAACACTGGAATCCTATTGTCGATGGTGGTGCCGACGATGGTGCCGACGAAGCTACGGAGATTTGGACCATTCAAGATGTGGTTCATGAGCTGTGAGCCCTTAATCAAAATCAGCAAGAGATGCAAGACGAGATGCATGGCATGAAGGATACCATGCGTGGGCGTGTTGAGGCACTCGAGGCTGGACGGGGTAGCGCTCCAAGTAAGCCTTCTTTGGTAGATCGACTCAAGATTCCAACCTTTTCCGGTGATGGTGGTGTGGACAAGTGTCTCGCTTGGCTAGCCAATGTGAAGAAGTTCTTGGCTGCTAGAGGAACTCCAGATGCAGAGGCTTTAGTGGCTATTCCGATGGTTTTGCGTGATACGGGTCTTCGATGGTGGAATTGGTTTGAGGAGTCCCGTGTTGCGGATAAGAAACCACCAGTGTCTACCATGGATGAGTTTGAGGCTGCTTTCCGTTTACGTTTTGCCCCTCATTACGACGTGGAGAATGCTCGTACAGAACTTCACCATTTCCAGCAAGGGAAAATGACGCTCGGGGATTATATTGAGAAGCTTACTCACTTGATTAGTCGTGTTCCAACGAAGGATCCAGATCAGAACAAATCCTACTTCATTGATGGCCTACATAGTGAGAGCATGCGGCAACACTTGTGTCATTCTCAGCCTACAAAGAGTTTGGAGGAGCTCTTTGATGCGGCTCGTCGACTTGACAATGACAAGCACAAGTCTCGCAAGCGTTTGCGGAGTTCTTCTATCGAGAATCGTCATGATGATCGCCGTGGACACAAGGATGGGAACAAGCATCACAAGTTGAAGTCGGTGGTGACTACTTCAGATGCAAAGGGGTCCAAGAAGCAGAAGTTCTTTGTGAAGAATTATAGACAGGGTTGTCATCATTGTGGCAAACTTGGACACTACAAGGCTGATTGTCCGCAGTTGAAGAACAAGCAGTAGGACAAGAAGAATGGCCAATCATCTTCTCACGGTAAGTCAGATACTAAAAAGTTGCAAGCTTTATAGCGTGAGGATGACGAGAACGACCATTCCGGTCAGAGGAAGAGACTTTCGATCGTTGCTTGTCAACTCAACTGTGTGTGGAACCAGATGGAGCTCGAGGATACGCGTGAATCAGCTTTAATGCTGGAGGGCGTGTTC
>NW_003314311.1:817030-832700 GCF_000143415.4 Selaginella moellendorffii
GATAAGTGGAGCATTAAGCGTATCTCGCTGGAGTATGGTGGCGTTAAAGATGTGTGGTTTGGCGAGGGCGTTCAACCACCAGTTGTTATGCTCTCTGCTACATCTTTGAAGCGGGCTTGTCGTAATGGAAAAGCACTTTCAAGTTACTTGTTGTTTGTTTGTGACTTGGGGGACCAAGGCACGTGTGGGGGAGAAGCAGTAGTACGGGATGTACTTGATGAGTTTTCTGATGTTTTTCCATCTGAACTTCCTCATGGATTGCCTCCATTACGAGGTGTGGAGCATGGGATTACATTAGAGCCAGGGACGCGGCCAATTTACCGGCGTCCATTTCGGTTAAGTTATGTGGAGGAGCAAGAAGTTCAACGACAAGTCAAGGAGTTACTTGAGTTCGGATTTATTCAGCCAAGTAAGTCTCTGTTTGGTGCTCCGGTCTTGCTTGTGAAGAAGAAGGACGGTTTAATGCGGATGTGTATTGACTACCGCGCTTTAAACAAAAAGACAGTGAAGGATAAGATGCCGATGCCACGTGTGGATGATATCCTGGACAAGCTTGGTGAAGCACGAGTGTTTCCCAAGATTGATCTGAGGAGTGGATATCATCAGATTGCAATGGATGATGCATCTATCTCCAAGACAGCATTCAACACAAGCTTCGGACATTTTGAGTTTACAGTTATGCCGTTTGGTTTGACGAATGCACCGGCCACATTTACTCGGTTGATGACGGAGGTATTTGGGCATTATCTTCATGAGTTTGTGGAGATTTTCTTGGACGATATTCTTGTTTTTAGCAAGAATATGGAGGAGCATAGGGTGCATTTGCGCAAAGTTCTTTTGTTACTTCGAGACAACAAACTTTATGCGAAGAAGAGCAAATGTGAATTTGCAAGGTCAGAGGTGGAATATCTAGGCCATATTGTGACATCTAAGGGTGTCAAGACGGATCCAAGGAAGGTGGCTGTGGTGGAAAACTAGCCTACACCGACTATAGTGGCCTAGTTGCACAGTTTTTTTGGTATGGCTAGTTACTACTGACGTTTCCAGCATAAGTTTGCAGAGGTGGCTATTCCTTTGACGCGGTTGTTACGCAAGAATGTGCCATTCGAGTGGAAGAAGCCACAAGAGGAGAGTTTTGTGGCGCTGAAACGATTGTTGAGCAAGACTCCAGTGCTTCGCATTGCTGATCCATCGAAACCTTACGAGGTGACATGCGATGCCGAGTGGTTATGCACTGGGAGGAGTTCTCATGCAAGAGGGACAGCCTATTGCATATGAAAGTCGAACTTTGAATTCCGTGGAGCAATGCTATTCCACATATGAGCAAAAGTTACTCTCTATTGTTCATGCTTTGCAGACGTGGCGGCACTATCTTTATGGTTGTCGCGAATGTGACTTCAGGTATCGAAAGTTACCTGTCGGCTAGTCCTTACGGACACTCTTACCTTACTGCCACGATGGCAGGAGGTCGGTATTGCTGGGCCCGTTATCAGTCTCCGCCTAAGCTAGTTGAGAAACTGGTCTTCGCATGTGCACTTGACTAGATGGGCATAAGGACGGAATTCCTACGTGCTATTTGTCAAGCATACTTGACCTGGTTAGAGAAACTCATTCGTTGACTTGCACTTGCTAGTGTTGGGAACCCCCGTGATATTGAGATTGGTCCCTTAATATCGCTAGATGATAGCTTACCGTGTCTGCCAAACACCCTTGCTATCATGCCCTTTGTGTTAGTCTCATTTCGGTCCCAAATGCTATTTATGGAAAGCGTCAAGATTTGCTCATTTGGCATATCTACGGAATGTAGAGATCGTTCTGAACACAATGGTGTTCGTCCCATGTCCAAATTCGCAATCTAGGGACATTCCATATTTAGTAAGTTTTGAGCTTGTCCCAAAGACTAACTCCTAATACTAAGGGAGGCTTGGGGTGAAAGCCCAAAGCGTGTGTTCCTCAAGGGGGGGGGGGGGGCTGTGGGGGGTTCCAAATGTATAGTAGGGATAGTGGGTAAGTCGGGCATGGCCGACCAACCTGAGGCATAGTCTAGCTCCCGCTTGCGTGCCTGTCCTTGTTCTGCGTCCGGTTTGGGTCTAAGCCCAAGTTCCATTCCATGCTAATTGGTGGAATACCCATATTCTCACGTTAGGCCACCGGTATGCCGAAATAGCGCCAGACTCCGTTTGGCTCCGTTTTGCGTGTTGGTTCTGGCCTTGGGATGCTGGTTGCTCCAGGACTGTTCCAAGTTGCTCCGGGCTCCTGTCCCTTCGCTCCTTGGGCTTTATGCTCGGGAGTTGCTCCGTGGTTCGGTTCCATCACTCCTTGGCTCCATGCTTGGGAGTTTGGCACCGTTCCTTCGTTTAGTGGCCCAAGGCCCTGAACCTTGAGTTCCTATGGACACGTGGCATGGACACGTGGCATGTGACACGTGGCATCTGTCACGTGGCACAAAGAGGGTTTAGGTTCCGCTTCGTGGTGTTATCCTATAGTAAATCACTATAGGATAAAGGGTCAAAACCACGTGCGCTACATTTGGTATCAGAGAATGAGTCTCAGCGAGTACTATTCAATGAGATTGGGTAACTAGTCTCGTTGCATACGCAGAGATGAAAACGATGATCCGAGTGGGTACACGTTTGGTGCAAAGGGTTCACATTCGTTCCTTGGGTATGGATTCGGTTACCTTGTTGTACCTTATGATGTGAGCTTGCTCTTGGGCTCATAAGATGGATTGAGTTGTTCCGTTCGCACGAGTTTGCGCTTGGGCTCGTGAGTGAGGCACATTAGCAACTCAAGGTTACACTTTGAGTTGGCAGGATTAATGTTAGCCTATCGGTGGTTCCATGAGTTGTTCCATGTACCGTGGGTAAAAGCAAACCTTCCCTGAGTTTGCTATGAATGGTAAATAGGCTAGTCCGTAGCTGTTTAGCACGGCACTAGTGGATCCTTCCTAGGCATGATTACAAGTGAATCAATCAAGATTGTAGGGATTAGTCTATTGGTTCAAGTAGTCATTGCCGTGCTCTCTCATAAACTTTTTCCTGGATTGGACTGAAAGCAGTGCGAACGCAAGCTTGAGGTTTAGTCAAAGATCAGACCGAAAAGAGAGTTGTCAGGGACGAAGGATCAAACACGTAAATCATCTTTTCTTCTTGGAGAGATGATTTGCAACAAGGTGTTAACTCATTGCTCGTGTTCACATCATGCAATCAAAATTCCCTACCTTGATGCATCTTGGAAATGATGGTCTTACAAATGGTGAGTTATGGGATGGATAATGGTGAAATGCTATACCATTTTGTCTAGGCTTGCTATTGGAAGACTTGGGTTGCAATGCTCAATTCTTTTCCGGGGAACCTTGCTATTGCTCCTTGAGTAGCTTGGTGTTGGGTTAAGTTTTGAGTTTGATCGGATAGCGAGTGGCATGAGCTTGTCTGTGTTGTGAACAAAAGTTAGTGGTGTTGGGTGTTGTAGATTTCTATTGGTAGAGTGTGGCATTTATGTTGCATTTTGTCAAATCGAGTTGACACTTGATACTTACATAAACCTTTGAAGTAATGACATTGGCATTGCCTGTGGTGTTGCTCAATTGATGATCAAATCATTGTAATTTCTATATCATATCCATGTGATAATGAGCAATATATTTACGAAGTTGCTTGGTTAAATGATGATCAACCCCAAAGTGGTTGATGGTGAAGCTAGTCTACTTGCACGAAATAGCATTGTAGTAGCTTTGACTGGATTCTCGATGGTGGTCCATTATGCTAAGCTTAAGTTGGTTCCTTGTTTCCTTGAGGGTTTGCCCATAAGGTGTTGAAAAGGGTTGTAGCATTTAGTTGCTATAACTCATTAGTTGATCCGTTAACACTTGGAGTAGATTGTTGGATGGAGAAGATGTGTAGTTGGGGCATTGACATCACTAGCACTTGTGTTAGTGGAAGTGACATTGTTACTTCGAGTGATAAGGAATTTTCTTTAGAGCTTGATTTTCCATGTCATTTTTCTTGTTAGTGTTTTAGCTTCACATTGGATCTTGAAAGTGGTTGAAGAAGAGTGTTGGTGCAATATGGATATCCGAAGATGTGGTCTTCGTGATCAAGCCTTGGATATTCCATTTGCATTTTACGGATATCAGTGTTGGATGTCGAAAGAATGGGCAGAAAGATGTTCGAGGCTTAAGCATACTATAGGTCATGAGAATTTGTGTTGAGGTGAACCTATGTGAAGTTGTAAGTAGGAGGAAGTTGGTTGAGTCTTGAAAGTTTGCATTCTTGGACTGAGAGCCATTCTTTCTCTAGGATGGAAAGATTTTCCGCAAATTTTCTTAGGCTTTTCCAATGGCTGATCTGCTGATCACTTTGTCCGAAAACCATTCCGTTTTCGAAAGCCAATACAAACTAGTGAAGGGGTTGGAGTTGACTTCGGTTAGCTTAGACCTTAGTATGTAGTTTGTATGATGCGGCCCGAAAGGGATGCTGACTTTTGGGGCTATTGCAATTGAGTTGGATAGAGTCTGGAGTTAGTGTAGAAAAGTGGCTGTTGCACTTTTTTAAGAAAGGTGACCCTTGTGCCTTTCTTTTATAGTGTTATGCTTAGTGGCAAGTTGCACTTTGCATTTCGTTAGACTCTATGAGAGTAGTGAGCTCTCACTGATCTTGACTTGGTCTTGGTGGCCCTGCGCCTTGGCTGAGGATGGTGATGTTCAACTTAGTTGTTTGAGTTCGAGATGTTGATACCCGTACTGTAGCTTTGTCTATGAGGAGGTTGTGTACCGATATGAGTCCATCTTATGGTCTTCACTTTAGTTTCGACTAAGTGTTGATCATGCATAGCTAGCCTCTTCAAGGCATGCTCAAAGCTATTGGCTAAATGCATTAGTGAGCTTATTGCGGTTGAGTTGGATTCGAGTGGTCATTTAGTTTGTGCCTGTCCATGAGCTAATATCTCATATCTGGGGTATTATATTCATATTGGACAAGTATATGACTCAATAGCATGAGTTAGTGTTTGGGTCTTGTGAAAGGCAAGACAAGTGATTGTTGGTTGCTTTGCAACTAGTGATTGCTTGTAGACTTTGTCAAGGGCTTTTGACACTTGCTTCACTCGATGATGATTTAGCAGTGATGGGTTTACTTTTGCGGAGGATCGTGTTGTTAGACTTACATAGGTTTTCCATGTTGGCATGTCAACTCTACCTCTGTCGATGTCATTTGGTTGCATTTAGCCCATGGTGTTGGATTTCATTGAGTCTTGGATGTGGTGATTCACTCCTTGAGGAAGTGTTATCTGTACCTGAGTATTGTTGAGAAATTGGTCTCGGATACTGAGTAAAGTATCTCCGACTTTGGTTAGCTTGGTTGCAAAAGAGCTTTGAGTGGTGATACACTCGTGCTTTCTTCTAGCTTTGTTCTAGTGTTGGTGGCACTGAGGTGATGCCTTGTCGTTGACATTGTTGATGTTGAGATTTCAGTGAAATGAGATGTCTCTCCGCAAAATTGATGTCGAGTTTCATTAGTCTTAATGAAGATAGTGTTGATGATTTGGCTATGGCTTTGTGTTATTGGCATTCGTACATTTGCTAGTTCGCAACTATGTTGACGTTCAAATGAACTAAGTGGCAAGTTTGAGTTAGTTGTGTTCTAAACAAGGTTATTTAGTAGGGGTTGAGCTTCAGCTTTTCCTTGAAAAGTGATTTAGTCGTGGATAACACTAGCTTTACAAGATGAAGAGTTAGTGATTGATATTGGAATATTTGAATCCTTATTGGATTTGAGTTGGAATATATCGATCATTGATGATTCTTCTTGTGCTTGTTATGATGTGAGTTATGTCTTGCTATAGATGGATTCATGGAGGATCGTTTGATGATCACTTGTTGAGCATAGCTTTGTTATGCTTAGCTTTTGGATTGATGCAGACATGCTCTTCATTAGCTTTGGCATTATGAAGTTTGGCTTATGGATGTGTTGAGGAAGATGTTGTGGGTTGCATCACAATTTCTTCTTTAGCATTGAAGTTAGCTTCTATGAGACTTGTGATCATTATTAAGCAAAAACTTAGTTATAGACTTCTTCGAGCTTTTGGTTCTTTGACCTTTATGCTCGTTGTTCCATTTGTTAGAAGTTGTTGGGGAAGGCATTTTGGCTTGTTAGCTTCGATGAAGTTAGTATTTGCATCTGGCAATCATTGGTGATGATTAATTATCATCTAAGATAGTTGATTATCCTTGTCAAGGGTTTTGCTTGGTTGTTGTTGATATAGAATGATTCGCTGCTCTTTGAGATAGTGGATTCTTTCTTAGACGATGATTATGCATCTCTTTATTGATGAGATGATTGATGATCTTTCGTGATAGTTAGTTATTCTCTTTGATAGTTTTTTGGCTTTTCGCAATACCACATATTTTTTGTGATTTGCTTTGGATTGGTCTCTTGGGTTTGAGACATCAGTAGGATGTTGCTGACACTTTCTTAGGCAACTTGAGTTCCTTGGTATTGTTGGCTGGGATCTATTCAGATTGGCTTTTGTGATAGTTGGCAGAAGTGAGTGTTTGTTGGTCTTACTGCATTCATTCTGTTCTGTTGATTATTGCTCAAGTTAGTTTTGATAGATTGGGATGTTATTTCCTTCGGGTGATACATTCGCGAGCATTGTGCTTGTCAGTCAATGATACTTTGTGTTCTTTGAGTTATCTTTTGTAAGTTGTTTGGCATTCTCTTTGCAATCTTTAATAGTTAAATTTTATCATTGAGTTTACTTGATGATATACTTGCTATTGAATTTTGTTTGATGGTGAATCCTATGTTTACCAGTTATGCTGATCTTGGTGGTTCCTATACTATAGTACTAGTTTATCGGATGATAACTTCATTGGAATACTTTTGTGTTCTAATCTAAGATATAGTCACTGATAATTATGTCTCTAAGATATCATTGTCTATGACTTTGATATTGTCCATCTATTAATCTTTGAGTTTGGGCCAGTATAGGCAGACTGGCTTCGGCACTTCATGTGCATGTTGAAATCTCTAGTCATGGGGTAGCTACTGTCGACTGGTCACATAACCCGCCTCTCTGTCGATGTTCCTTATTCCGTTAAAAGGGCGTGACCGTGTAAACAACTCTAACTGCCTGTTTACAGTAGTCTATCTAAACCTTACCGACGGGTTTGGTTTCTTTGCTTAGGAGGGTTGGGGCCTCTGGCTTCTCTCTCTATGTTCCTGCGGGCAGGGGCATATCACACTTTTGTAAGCTGGGTGACTCCTAGAGCAGCAAGGGTGGCTGACTCCGTTGGTCATTTCCTTGTCGGTGACGGCCGGAAGGTGTCTAAGCTGGTAGCGCATCCGCGTTAGACAAAGAGGTTGCCTCCTAACTCATTTAAGTTGGTGCATTTCTCACATAGTGTGAATACCGTGAACTTTTTCTAGAGTTGTTTCCTTGGCGGTATTCTAGACTCGAGTATGCATCGACGAGGACATCGATCTTCCTTAGGGGGGGAGAGTGTCGCGAATGTGACTTCAGGTATCGAAAGTTACCTGTCGGCTAGTCCTTACGGACACTCTTACCTTACTGCCACGATGGCAGGAGGTCGGTATTGCTGGGCCCGTTATCAGTCTCCGCCTAAGCTAGTTGAGAAACTGGTCTTCGCATGTGCACTTGACTAGATGGGCATAAGGACGGAATTCCTACGTGCTATTTGTCAAGCATACTTGACCTGGTTAGAGAAACTCATTCGTTGACTTGCACTTGCTAGTGTTGGTAACCCCCGTGATATTGAGATTGGTCCCTTAATATTGCTAGATGATAGCTTACCGTGTCTGTCAAACACCCTCGCTATCATGCCCTTTGTGTTAGTCTCATTTCGGTCCCAAATGCTATTTATGGAAAGCGTCAAGATTTGCTCATTTGGCATATCTACGGAATATAGAGATCGTTCTGAACACAATGGTGTTCGTCCCATGTCCAAATTCGCAATCTAGGGACATTCCATATTTAGTAAGTTTCGAGCTTGTCCCAGAGACTAACTCCTAATACTAAGGGAGGCTTGGGGTGAAAGCCCAAAGCATGTGTTCCTCAAGGGGGGGGGGGCTGTGGGGGGTTCCAAATGTATAGTAGGGATAGTGGGTAGGTCGGGCATGGCCGACCAACTTGAGGCATAGTCTAGCTCCCGCTTGCGTGCCTGTCCTTGTTCTGCGTCCGGTTTGGGTCTAAGCCCAAGTTCCATTCCATGCTAGTTGGTGGAGTACCCATATCCTCACGTTAGGCCACCGGTATGCCGAAATAGCGCCAGACTCCGTTTGGCTCCGTTTTGCGTGCTGGTCCTGGCATTGGGATGCTGGTTGCTCCAGGACTGTTCCAAGTTGCTCCGGGCTCCTGTCCCTTCGCTCCTTGGGCTTTATGCTCGGGAGTTGCTCCGTGGTTCGGTTCCATCACTCCTTGGCTCCATGCTTGGGAGTTTGGCACCGTTCCTTCGTTTAGTGGCCCAAGGCCCTGAACCTTGAGTTCCTATGGACACGTGGCATGTGACACGTGGCATCTGTCACGTGGCACAAAGAGGGTTTAGGTTCCGCTTCGTGGTGTTATCCTATAGTAAATCACTATAGGATAAAGGGTCAAAACCACGTGCGCTACAATGGTGCAGTGTTCGTGGTGTTGACAGATCACAAACCACTTGTGTATCTTTTCACACAGAAGGAGTTGAACACTAGGCAAGCTCGTTGGATGGTCAAACTCATGGAGTTTGGGGAGTTTCCTATTGAGCATCGTCTGGGAAAATTAAATGTGGTGGCGGATGCTTTATCTCGTGTTCGTCATGTGACAACGTTACGAACACGATTTTGTCATCGTCTAAGTAAGGTGGTCAGCGAGTTTGGGCAGTTGGTTGAGCATGCTCAGGCTCAGGATGCTGAGGTGGCTTCTTTGCGAGCCTAGATGGAAGCCCCTTTCTCATTGGTGGATGGGATTCTCTACTATAATGGCTGTGTATATTTGCCATGGGTGGATGTGTTAATTACTCAAGTTTTATTCCACTATCATGATCGTCCAGAGGCCGGTCATTTTGGGGGGAAGAAGACGTATGAGTTGATTAAGCGCAATTTTTATTAGAGGAATATGAAGGCTGATATCCTTAAGTATTGTAAATCATGCGAGCTTTGTCAATGGGTTAAGGTGCCACGAGAGAAGCCGGGGGGACTTTTGCAACCTTTACCTATTCCTCAGAGCCGTTAGTGTAGTATCTCTATGGACTTTATCACTTGTTTGCCACGAACACAGAGGCAAAAAGAGCAAGTATGGGTCATAGTGGATCGGTTGACGAAGTATGTGCAATTGTTGGCTCTTCGGAAGACTGTCACTGCCTTAGACTTGGCTACAGTTTACTTGGAGAAGGTTTTTCCTGATTTTGGTTTGCCAGAAGACATTATTAGTGATCGAGATTCAAAGTTCACCAATGGATTTTGGAAAAGCTTTGCAAAGGCTATGCAAGTGACTTTGAAACTCTCAAGTGGAGATCATCCTCAGATGGATGGGCAAACTAAGCGTGTGAATCAGGTGGTGGAGGATATGCTACGTTGTAGCATTGGTCAAAGGCAAGGACAGTGGGATCTATATCTTCCGTTGGTGCAATTTGCTTACAACAATAGCTAACACAGTGGAACCAAGCTAAGTCCTTACTTTGCCATGTTTGGAAGGCATCCTCGAACAGTGGTGGAGTTGGGATTGCATTTGAGTAAGGACGTTCAAAATAAGCTTGATTCCGAAGCAACTGATCTGGCCACTGAACTTGATGAGATTTTGGTGGTGTGCAAACGAAATTTGCAAGCAGCTTAGGATAGAGCGGAGAAATTTGCCAATGAGCATCGCCAATTCCGGGAATATAAGGTGGGTGATCTCGTCTTTGTGCAAGTGACCTTTCCGTCAAGTGAGCGGCAGAACACCTTGGTGCCTTTACGGACAGAGAAGAGTGATAAACTTTCCCATCGATATGCTGGTCCATATGAAGTGTTGGAGCGCATTGGTAAAGCGGCTTATCGGGTGCGGCTGCCAGCTGGGGTGAAAATTCATCCGGTATTTTATGTCAGCCAGTTGAAAGGTGTACTATCTCGGAGTGACGGGCCCAATGCCTCCTTGATGTATACGGCTGTGGAAGATGGACCAGGAGCTTGAGCAGGATTCCCCAGAAAGGGTGATCACCGGCACAACTCGTCCTTAGGACAAGGACTTTGTTGGGGGGGAAGAATTGTTAGGCGCCAGCTTTGACTACATGGTCAACATCGGTCAAAGGGAGGCTCAAGGGTATATTAAGGCATGTTAGGGTAAGGGACTTAACCTACCCTAGGGCTCACAGTGGAGCGGCGGCGCAGTGGAGCTTTTGAGGTAGTTCGGGGGTGGTTGGGTGGTGAGGAACCTCAAGAGGTGGCGTAGCATAGTCTAGGGCAACTAGATCTTTGTCTTTTTTCTCGCCGGATCATAACACCAGTACTCGAATGTAGTGAGTTGTTATAGCACATTTCCCCAAGTCCCAAATGACTTACCCAATCAGTTTGTTTCTGGAGATATAGCATCGGAAATAATCCTCTAGCTACCTATTCACCCTTTCTATTTGTCCATCTGTCAAGAAGTGTTATTGCCATCAAACTTGACTTTATACACCCAATATCTGTTTATGAGTGATAGACTGTGCTGAATTTCAACTTGGTGCAATATTGTTTTAGGAGAGTTCTCCAGAACTTATTGGTGAAGATTTTATCTTGATCTGAGATAATCTCTTTTTGCCTTCCCTGCACTTGAACTATTTGTTCAAAGAATAGCTTCACCACACTTTCCGCATCCACTTCAATTATGGTGGGTAGGAAATGTGCCATCTTTGAAAACCAGTCGACCACCATGAATATCGCATCAAACCCCTCACTTGGGGGGAGTCCCGTGATGAAGTCTATCGTAAGACATTTCCACAAACAATCTAGAATTGGGAGGCTTTGTAACAAGCCCCCACTAGCCTTAGTCACGACTTTGACCTGCTAACATGTTGGACATATCTTTATATAGTCTTAGATGTCTTTAGCTATATCTAGCCAGTGATACTTTTTCTTGAGTAAACCTATCCTCTTGGGCAGTTCCTCGTGTCTTGCAAGAAGTCCATCATGACACTTTTCTAAGGCTATCTTCCTTAGCTCCCCTTATGGAATATACACCCTCGCTTGATGAGTCCATTGTGTTCCACATAACCTATCTTTTCTGCCATGGCGACTCACCTCTCTAGTGAGCATCCCGCGTTTCTTAGTTCCTTAGCAACACTTTTTGTGCTAGACTATCATTCTCATACGCTATCCACACATCATCCCAAAAATTTGTTGTCATTCTGGATATTGCCAACTTTAATCTTACTTTTCAACTTAGAACATCTACCACGATATTGCTCTTTTTAGGTTTATACAAAATTTAACAATCAAACTTAGCCAAAGCAATGGCCCATCAACTCTATTTACCTCTCAGGTCAAGCTATGACAAAAAGTGTTTCATTGCCACATTATTCGTGTAAGCTTTGAAGTGTCTTCCAAGATAGTGTCACCACTCTTTGAGCGCCTTGACCACCGCAAATAATTCCTTTTTGTGAGAGGGCCACTTTCGTTAAGCCTTGTCCAATTTCTTCAAGAAGAACACTTGTCTTGCTTTAAAACTATGCTCAATGCAAAATTTAAAGCATCCATTTCTACCTCAAAGTCCTTACCAAAGTATGGTAACACTAATACGAGAACCTTCCTCAACTTCCCTTTGAGGTGGACAAATGCCGCCTCATATTCTGCTGTTCATACCATCTTCTCTTTTCCTATTTGGTCCGTTAAAGGCAAGACTACTCTCAAATAGTGTTTGATAAACTTTCTGTAGTAATTGCATAGCCCCAAAAATACCCTTAACTCATGTATATTCGATGGTCATTCCCATTCCTAGATCACTTGGACCTTCTCAGGATCCATCTAGCCCGTCCTTACCCATCACATGTCTAAGAAACTTTACCTCTTGTTGAGCAAAGTCACATTTTTTCTCTTTAGCATACAGCTTGTGTTCCCTTAGTTTCTCAAACACCTTTGTTAAGTGTTCGACATGCTCCTCTAGCATTTCACTATAGATCAAGATGTCATCTATATAAACAACCACGAAATAATCTAGATAGGGTACAAAAATGTGGTTCATCAGTGTTAAAAACATCGCTGGTGCATTGCATAGCCCAAAAGGCATCACTAGAAACTCAAAGCTTCTATACCTTGTCCAACAAACTATCTTCTCGACATCTTCCTCTACTACCTTGATTTGATAGTATCTTCACTTTAGGTCAATTCTCAAAAAATATTTTGTCCAACCTATTAAATAGGTTCTCAATCCTTGGTAAAAGGTATTTGTTCTTCTTTATATATTTGTTAAGCAACTGGTAGTCTATGCACATTAGCATAGATCCATCTTCCTTTTTCATAAATAACACCGGCACCCCATATGGCGACTTGCTCAACCTAACATACCTTTTACCCACCAACTCTTCCAATTGGCACTTAAGCTCCTCAAGTTCCTTCTCATTCAAACGATAGGGGGGACGAACCACCACCTTAGCACCCTCGACTAACTCAATTTTATGCTCTATCGGTCGTGCGGGGGCTAACCCTGCCGGTAGCTCCTCTGGCATGGTATCTTGAAATTGGTCTAACACCTACTGAATCACTAAAGGTATTTTTTTTATTCCTATCTTTTTGTCACTTCTCACCGAAAGTAAGCACAAAAATGTTGCCTTGGTTCCTTTAGTGAGTTGTCCTCTTGTGGACACAAGGTTCAAGTAAGAGTCTTTGGCCTTACATTGCCTTACCTTTAGATCTTGGGCCTCCACCTTGGATTGTTTTCCTCGGGCATTTGCTAGTACCACAAGGTTCCTACTTTGTTCATACAGGGCTACCACAAATTGATTGAACCAATCCATCCTAAAAATCACGTTAAATTTTGCCATGTTCAACACAGTGAAATCCATGTCTACTTTCCATATCTCTACTTCGACTCTTACCTGTCAAAGTACCTTATCAGTGCTTTGGCTACCTTGAACAAACTCTATAGTCTTTGATTCACCTAGCCGCTGCACCATTAGTCTGGCTTGCTAGACTATATCTATAGCCACAAAATTATCTGAAGGATCCATGTCAATAAGGATTTTAACAAAATTACTTTCGAGCTTCCCTCAGAGGGCTAGTAGATGTCACGAATGACTCTCTACCAAAGTTTCTTATATAATGAGTAACTTTGAACTAAGGATTGGATCACATGCCTCAGTTTGGATTTTACCCAATTTAATAGCCATATTGGCTCTGGCCTTTTTCGGGTAAGGATATTCTCTCAAAAAGTGTCCTGCTTCACTACAATTGAAGCATTGCTACTAGCAGATTTGGCCTTTTTATCAATGGGTTTATCCCTTTTTTCTTGACTCCCCCATGTACTTGCTTGCTAGCCACCAAATCTACCTCTCCGAAACCCTAAGAACTCATTCTTAGAGAAACTCTTCCTAAATTTCCCTTTGTCATATGTCCCCTTTCGTTTGGCTTTTTTGCTAAATGTGGACTCTAACCCCATTGTGTTCCTCTTTCACAGGTTATCATTGAAATGCACCTTGATAGCTGCATCCAATGCTTCCTTGTAATTGATTAGGTTCTAATACATCATCTCGCCTTGAGCCAAAGTTTGCAAGTCTGATATGAAGGTATGGAATGCATCCATGTCACCCATGTCCGTGACAAGGATCCTCTTTGCTATGAATGCATTCACATATTCTTGAATTATTCCCATCAATTTTAGCCTACTCAACTCATCCCTTAGGTGTAAAGTAACATTCAAAGGAATGTAAGTTGCACAGATCTTCACCTTTATCATTTCCCAAGTGGCCACCGGTCCTTCGTTAGGCTTTGTTGTTCTCCACCAAGACTTAAAATTAACTACCAAGTATCGTTTAGCACATAGGACTTTCTCAGAGCTTGGTAATTGCAATGCTTAGAAATAATCCTCCATATTGTAATACTAATCCTCCACCACTTTATAGTCATTCACTCCCTTGAAGACTAGTGGGGGTTTTGATTTGAACTTGGGAACTGCTTGAGGGACTAATTCCACTTTGGTTTGTTCGACTTTATTCGGTTCTACCTTAATCCCCGCCAAAGGGTCCACACCTTCTATGTTGCCAGCATCTGCAGTCTTTTACTTTTTCTTCTGCTTTTTGTCATGCTTTAGCTTGAATATGAGGGTCTCTAGCAGGGCATTGGTCTATGCCAATTGTCCTTCTAAAATGTTCAATCGAGCCATGGACGACCAAACCTCACCATCAGACTCTTGTTTGGAAGTTTTCTCACTAAAGTCTTCCTCATGTAAGGATTCTTTATCCATAGCTTCTTGTTTAACTGGAGGCTCTAGCTCTGGAAAAGGTTCTATCTCTACCTTGGTTATCTTACACCCTACTTTAGCCATCTCTCAGTAATCTGCTTCTATCTTTCGCTAGAATTGAGGAAAAGACTCCGTTACTAAATTGTAAGCCACAAATTTTTCCTTTCCAATTTGCTAGCTTACTTCGTCTATCTGTCCACCACAGTCCTAGTCTTAGTTAAGTTCCCTTGTCAAGGTTTCCACTTATTATACCAGATCCTACTTGGTCCTACTTGATTTCAGTAACTCACTGCACGAGCAACGGAGTGTTATCCATCCATCCATAAATTCCTAAAATCTCTCCCAATTCCCTTCTGTAAATTACATTGGACTTAAGATTTGGTTACACTCCCCGCAAACACAAATAACTAAGCACACCCAACCTCTAGGTTTCTAACATCCCTTGGTACAACAAAACTTGATCATGGGACCCTCTAACTCCCAAGCCTTGGGTGCAACCCTTGCTTTGGGACATCAGGAGGAAACATCGTGGTTTAATGGCCCGGTATAAGTACCCTTATTCCCCCACTTCCATCCCAAAAGGAAGGCTCAAGCCCCTAAGAAGGGCAAGGACCAATAAGCCACAAGGACCAATAAGCCACAAGGTACTCAAGTGGGGCATCACTCCACATGAACCAAGAGCACCGTAATCAATTTCCCTTCTCAGAGTGGGAGCTGCTCTTTAGCACTTCCTTATGTGGCCTCTTTGGCACCACCTGAGTCCATGCTCACTCCCATCCAATGCCCCTAGCCTCAACCTCAAATCAGTTTAGAAGCACCACTAGAGAATTCCTTCAAGACTAGTTTCTAGATCTTACTATACCTACTATACTTTTGAAACCCTCTGAACCCCCCCACCCCCCCTCCCCCCCTAAGCACACGAGGTTTTTACCCTTTATCTTATGGTGATTTACTATTGAAGCGGAACCTAAACCCTCTTTGTGCCATATTACAGATGCCACATGTCCAAAGGACAGTGGTGTGGAACCCAAGTTTCAAGGCCTTGGGCCACTGAACGAAGGAAGGGTGCCAAACTCCCAAATATGGAGCCAAGGAATGACGGAACTGGACCACAGAACAATTCTCGAGCATACAACCTAAGGAGCAAAGGGACAGGAGCCTGGAGCAACTTGGAACAATCCTAGAGCAACCAACATCCCAATGCTAAGACCAACATGCAAAATAGAGCCTAACGAAGTCTGGCTCTATTTCCGCATACTAGGAT
>NW_003314311.1:832800-834213 GCF_000143415.4 Selaginella moellendorffii
CCCTTCCCCCCCCCCCCCCCCCCCCTTTTGAGAAACACATGCTTTAGGCTTTCACCTTAAGCCTCTTTTAGTATCAGGAGTTAGTCTCTGGAACAAGTTCAAAACTTACTAAATATGGAATATCCTTAGATTGCAAATTTGGACATGGGACGAACACCATTGTGTTCAAAAAAATCTCTACATTCCGTAAATATGCCAAATGAGCAAATCTGGACACTTTCCATAAATAGCATTTGGGACCAAAATGAGACTAACATAAAGGGCATAATAGCGAGGGTGTTTAGCAGACATGGTAAGCTATCATTTAGTGAATATTAAGGGACAAATCTTAATATCGTGAGGGTTCTTGATACTAACAAGTGCAAGCCAATGACACAAGTTTCTCAAACCAAGCCGAGTATGCTTAGCAAGAAACACATAGAGTTCTTACCTTATGTTAATCCAATTTAAGTCCATGGTCATTGACCAGTTTCTCAACTAGCTCAAGTGGGAACTGATAACGGGCCCAGCAATACTGACCTCCTGCTGTCGTGGCAGTAAGGAAAGAATATCCGGAAGGACTAACCGATAGGTAACTTTCGACACTCAAAGTCACATTCGCAACACCCCCCCCCCCCTTTGGAGACACACGCTTTGGGCTTTCACCTTACGACTTGTATTAGTATTCGGACTCAATCTCAAACTCGATCTCGGACTTGATCTCAGACTCGATCTCAGACTTGATCTTAGACCCAACCTCAAACTCTGCCTTAGACTTGATCTTAGACTTGGTCTCTGACCCGATCTCGGATCTCGAACTTAGTCTCGAACTCAGTCTCGGACTCAAACTCAGACTCAGTCTCAAACTCGGTCTCGGGCTCAATCTCAGACTCAGTCTCATCTGATGAACTCTTTATCATTTTGGTCATGCTTTCAGGGATCCTTTAACCTACGACACCTCTCGAAGTTGGTTCCTTACACAGAGCTCCCTTCATGTAGACATGGCTGACTAGAATGTTGATATGGTAGATGGGATTATCATGAAAATAATTGTTAATACACTTCATCCAAGCCCTATATCAATGGTTACCGTCAATAATTTGGAACATTATCTCAGCAAGCTATTGAGTCTCAAGATATCTGATAAGCATGTTATCAAATTCCAGAGACTTCCTCCTTCAAATAGGATCCTAGCTATTCACAACCTTGAAATGGTAATGATCTCCATTGTTTCTGGCTTGCAAAAAGAGACTAGAAACATATTTATATTTGTTGCGAGGCCATTCTATTTGAACAAGTTGTATATGTCTAGGTTGACATATTTAGATGCTGTGCGCAGAATGTTTGTCTGCAAATAACAAAGGGGGATTTTTCTGATCATGTCACAAATGCCTGGCCACTTGAGCACCTGCAGTATTCAAGGAATTGATTTTT
>NW_003314311.1:834313-897216 GCF_000143415.4 Selaginella moellendorffii
AATGTACTAGCACCTATCAATGTTTTTGTTATTAGAGATATGATATTATTTTTTCTAAATTATCTAGAAAGGATGCATTCTCATCATATTTTGTACATATTTTGGACTTATTACAAGAACTTTAAAGGGTATAAATATGGCATGGTAAAATATGTTGTACTATATTAATCTATGAATGGATGAATTGTCATCCAAAAATTTATTTTGTGTTGTATTACATCCTAAAAAATAGGGACGTGCTTTAAATGTCATTAAGCAGTGTTCATAATTATGGATAAAACTCGAGTTGTATTAGGAATCAAATTTTTCATTAAAGAATAAAATTTAACAAGATTTATCATCATCTAGCACTTAAGATTTGATAACTTGACACATCAAATATGTTGATAGTCAGATTGAATCTCTTGAATTGACATGCTATAGCAAAATATCATTACTGATATCATTATTAACTATCAAACTTCACGTGTTGAAAATCCTTCCTTGGATCTATATGTATACATGCATTAAACATCATTATAGATTACAGTAATATTAATACTGTCACACTTGCATATGTTAAGTTTGCTATAGAATTTAAATTCATTTTGTACGTTGTTGACATTTTTTTTATTGCTCTCCTTAAATTTCAATTATGTTTCACTATGAATTTTTACAAGTAGCATAGAGAGAGAGAGAACTCTAAAACCTATTGAGAAAGATGGAGAGGTTTCTTTTACATTTTCGAGATCACCCAACTCTTTCATTCTCTCAAAGTATTGTTTTCAAAAGTTTTTTATATCGGTGTTTTGACCTTCATCTTATCTTTATTTCTTTAGAGACTGTAATTTGCAATGACACTAGTATAGTTGCATACTGGGAGTTTTTCCTTTCTAGTGTGGGCAAGGGTGGACAACAATTGGATTTATAAAATTCTAAGTTGAAGGAGATTCAAGTTTTTGGATCTCCAATCAAAATGCCAAAATGCACTCTAGCCAAAGTGAATGTGAAGCAAAAGTCAGTTGTTATCCTCTCATCCTATTCTAGTTCAAGTGAAGAAGTCATGCTAGTGTTGGCACCAAATTCACTAGCTCCATCTTTAGCAATATTCAAAGCCATTAGCAATGCCTTTTAGTTTTCCACTTCACAATCGATGAGTGTTTGTTTTTGTATAGGCCTGTGAACAAGCTTTTATTCTTCTACAATGGCAATATTTTCTTTGAACTATCACCTTTTGTCAATAGCATAGGTTCTAAATGAAAGGGGATGGAAACCAAGCAAGATGTCCACAATTGGTGCAAAATCAAAACTACACACTTCCAACATTTTGAAGGCATGGTGTTTATAGTTTATTGTGGTGGGTATTTAGTTTGTATGGATAAAGCATGCAATTGAGATCGTTGTAGACATTCTTTTTTTTTTTTAAGGCAATCAATCCTTCTATCTATAACACCATTGTTAGAAGAGCTACAATGCATATTGGCACACACATGTATCCAATGCAGAAAGGGATACAAAGGAGTTCTCTTAACCCTTTCAAAGATGGTATGCAAGAAGAGACTATGAAAAACTCATCTGCAACTTTGAAGTATATTCAGAAGACTGCCCTCAAGGATTTTATCATAAACACCTTACTTAATCCAGATAGCCAAAAGGCTCAACTAAATGAAGCTATCTTGCAAGACTTACTACAAGGAGTACAACTTGCTACTAGCCTAAGGAGGTACATCTATTGTATTTCATACCTTATAATAATATTTTTTTCTTACATTATATTGTTTAGAATAAAATCTTGGATATATAAATCCTGAGAGGGGAAGTTGCAATCAAAAATTAACTCTATCCTTAAATTGAAATGAACCTATCCATACAAGTTCATCCACGAAAGTTGTTTCCAGACCAAGTTGTGAATACACCCCTTCATCTTCAAGATGTCTATAATGAGCCTTGCCTTTAGTGTAGATCTTATCTATATATTTGGATCCAATGACCTTGCATATGCATAGGTATATTTTGACCATATGAAGCACATATCAGGTTGGATAACCATGGGAGCTTATGTGTATGATCCAAGGTAATTTTTATTCTTATTATATTGAAATTGTTGTAATATTTATGTTTTCACACAGGCTACATTATAACTTAACAATTATAATAGTAGAGTTTAAAGTATAAGACCAAACAGTTCAGGAAATATTTTGGAAGTCCCTCTTCAATATTGTACTAAAGCGAATTGATAAGCCTATAAACTTTCGTGGTTTCATGGCAGATGGAGCTAGTGTAAACTAGAATGGTGTCTGAGCAATTTTTGGGAAGTGTCAGCCATTGGAAGGTCATAAAAGGATTTGTGAGTTTTATTGGGCTCAGAGCCTAAACCAACATTGCCAACTTATCAAGCCAAAGTTTCAATTAATGTTTAAGGAATTGTGTAAACAATGGCAGGCTACACCTTCTAAAGAAGAGCATAAGACAAAAGGAAATAAAATCCAAATGTGGTAGCATGAAAATGGCCATATGAACATAAGTTGTTTATCACAACTTGAGTTGTGATTAGAGTGGTAGGAAGTTAAGATATTCTAATGAGGATATCACTCTTTTCAAGTTGATTTTTATTTTTCTTCTCATTTTATTGCCTCTTAATATTGCCTTTTCCATTATGATCAACCACTTGAGGATCTCATATACACCCCAATTATGAATCTCTCAGAAAGTAAGCATTAAAGTTGGCATTCCTCTAAAGTAGGGAAAGGGAAGATAAGTCTATATAAAGCTTGTATATTAGATTTCATACACACTATAGAGTAGTCTTTAAAAGCGTTAGCATTCGAGAAAGGAAGATACATGGGAAAAGGGCCTTTTGTTGAAATGTTACATGATAGAATGAAGAGAAAATTAACTCCACCCACTCAAACAGTGGCAACTATAGTTGAGGAAGTGGTCTATAGCACATTTATAGAGACATTCCCCATGCCTCTATTGGTGATATAAAGGCTATCCACTCAAAATGTCATTTTTTCTTTGCTGATGAAGATGTTGGTATGGATCTTGGAGCAAAAACTTGCACAAGCTTGATGTTAAGTACCATTCTTCTTCAAGACACTGTTCTCGGACCAAGCCACCTCAAGTGGTTAATGAAAAGAGTGCATCACAATAAGTTAAAATCATTTACCATAGTGTGGAGCCAAAACTCTACCATATGCCAACAAAATCCAATGTAAAGTGTGTAGGGATGTTTTCAAGGGGCAAGTGTTGGGCCTAGATTCATGGTGACAAATCTATTTCTATTCCAACCTCATGTTTCTATGGGGAACGAAAGCAAGTAGGATTTTTAAGATGGTGTTGGCTGTATTATTGTAACATTGATGCCAATCATATGAAGCAGCTTAAAGACACTATAGTGACTAAATTTGATATAGTACCTAAAGAATGGCCAGTTGCTAATGGGGTCGCACTCATCTTGGATGAAATTTCAAATCTTGAAAAATCTGGTTTCAATTTTAAAAGGAAAGTTGAAAACATGAGTGATAGAACCAAACCTGTTCTTAATGATGCACAGAAGACTAGCAAGAAAAGGTATAGCAATTAAATTTATTGGTACCATCACCAAGCAAAAGTAGGGTAAAATAAGCTTAGTTCAAACACCTGAATGTGAGATTCTCTCTACGAAGTACATCATTGCACTTACAAAAGAGTACATAGTCAAAACAAAAGGTGAGAGTACATAATTGGTATTCAAGACTTTCTTTCTTGCACATGTTTAGACTTTATAAAGCGTGAGAAACATAAGAAGGCATATACTCCTTATAAGCATATTACTACATCATCATCAACATCTTGCACTAAGATCCTAAAGTGGATATGTATATACACCAAGTATTGCTAAGTTGCAGAAAACTTTTGGAGCTAACTAGATTTTCCAACACTATCAATATTTATTCTCTATCAATAATATAAACTTATTATACTTTATATAATTAATAAAAAAATATTATTTCACTTTTCATTTCATATACTTATGAGTGTTCTTTTCGCAATACTGTCCATAGTACTCGTGTGTCTCATTACCATCTCAAAAAATATTTCATAAAAGTCTTTTGGGTATATAAGTTGTAATGTGTCGCGAGAGCATATATACCATCATACTAATCATTGCCATTGTTTCCACAGGAAGTTAGAAAATATATAATGCATTTTTTGAAAGTCACAGAATTATTCTAAAATAAGTACAAAAGCATTCTTTTTCACCCAATTTGTTACACCCTCTATCATTGCATTTATCTTTAACTCATGATCATTATCTTCATTATCCCTCTTTCTTTCTTTTGTGTGGTTTGGTTATGTTGTGCAATGGAATAACTATTACATCTTTTAGCCTTTAAACTCTAGGAAGAAAGATAGTGAGAATTAAAATTACCAACATTAAAACCCACAGATATTTGTATGTATTTCCCTCTCTTTGAATGAGAGTGCGAATGAAAATCCAGAAATTTTAGATAGTATATTATAACAAACCCCTCAAGAATTTATTCTAGAAAAAAACTAAGTCTTTTTTTATATGCAATAAGTTTACATCAATAGTTATTTTTTTTCCTTTCAAACGATTATATGGCTTTACATAGAATTTTATTTCAAATTTAATAATTTTTTATTTTAACAAACCTGACATTTACTAGCCAGAAAGTAAAGAGTACATATTTAAGGAAGTGACAAAGATACTTTCTCTACAAACATTGTATTTTATATTCTAACAAATATCCCTATTATAACATGTAATAAATATTTAAATTGTTAGAACAAGAAGTGTCCTTTAGAACATTTTTATCTATATAATGTGTAGAAAGTTATGAAATTATTAAGTTTGCAATAATCTTAAGATTTTAAAGTTTATAATATTTGTATTAAACTACAATTAAAACTTGAGCTCAACTCACAAACTCCACTTTTCAACTCGTGAGCTTAAGTATGGTCCACATTCATTTATACTATTTAAGATGTTGGTCATGAGCTGTGAGTTCTTAATCAAAATCAACAAAAGATGCAAGACGAGATGCATGGCATGATGGATACCATGTGTGGGATATTAAGGCACTTGAGGCTAGACATGGTGGTGCTCCAAATAAGACTTTTTTAGTGGATCAACTCAAGATTCTAACTTTTTCCAATAAGAGTGGTGTGGATGAATATATAGTTTGGTTAGCCAATGTGAAGAAGTTCTTGGCCAATGTGAAGTTCTAGGGAAACTCTAAATTAGCCTATAGCATCTAAAATGCACTCAAAATCCAACTTACATATTGGAAAATATCACACTTACAATATAAATAACAAAAAGAGGCTTTAGTGGCTATTCTAATGATTTTGCATTATATAGGTCTTTGATGGTGGAATTGATTTGAGGAGTCTTGTATTGTAAACAAAAAACCACCAGTGTCTACCATAATGAGTTTGAGGTTGTTTTTTATTTATGTTTTGCCCCTCACTACAATATGGAGAATACTCGCATAGAATTTCAACATTTCCAGCAAGGGTATAACACACTCTATTTCTCTCCCCTTAGACCAACTGGAAAAGAGGCAATTGCTTGATAAGAGAGCCTTTAGTGGCTATTTTATCCCTATGTATTCCTCAAGGTTCCAATGATCCACAATAATAGTATATTCAAATTTCATCCCATAATCATATGTGATACAAAGGGAAATAACACTTAAAAATTTAATGCCTGATGACATTAATGCCCCAGTCTTGCTTGTGAGGAAGAAAGATAATTCAATAAAGATATATATTAACTATTATGTGTTGAACAAAAAGACAATGAAGGATTATTAAGCTTAGTGAAGTATAAGTGTTTACCAAGATTGATTTAAGGAGTGGATATCATTATATTATAATATTATAGTTAAACTCATGAAGTTTAAGGAATTTTCTATTGAGCATCATCAATTCTAGGAATATAAAGTAAGACATATCATCTTTGTGTAAGTGATTTTTTTGTCAAGTGAGCGGCAGAACACATTAGTACCTTTGCAAAATGGGAAAAGTGATAAGCTTTCTTGTAGATATATTGATCCATATGAAGTGTTGGAGTGAATTGGCAAGACAACGTATTGGATACAATTGCCAGCTAAAGTAAAAATTCATTTGGTATTTTATATTAGCCAATTGAAAGATGCACTATATTGAAGTAAAAATCCCAATGCCTCCTTAATATATATGGTTGTGGAGGATGGATTAAAAGTTTGAGAAAAGTTCCCCAAAAAAAATAATCACTAATACAACTCATCTAGGATTTTGTTTTGTGGGGGGAGAATTGTTAGGCACCAGGGTCAACATAGGTCAAAAGGAAGCTTAAGGGTAAATGGAAGTGGAGTTTTTTAGGTAATTTGGGGGTGGTTGAGGGGTGAAGAACTTCAAGAGGAGTCTAAATCTTCTTTTAGCACTAGATCGTAACAAACATCCTTTGTGAGTTGCCTTAGTCTACTCTTTTTCCCTGCATACTTTGATATGTTACATATATAGAAAGAACTCAAGTTTGGTGCAATCAACTCAGTACCTTTGGCCCTGGTACATCTTGTAGAAGTAATCCACTCTTTTCTATACACATACCTTGAACACCCAATTGGTTGTGGCCTCCAAAGTCTTCGACACTCTCAGGGTCAGTGTACCTATTTCAAATGTCTTCCAATGTCTGACTACAACTCCTCTGAGTCTTGTTAAAAGATAGCTCAAGAAAAAAACAAACATGTAATACTCTTGCCTAAATAAAATTAGCAAAGCTACAAACTAGAGGGGATCCATTGTAGAGAGTTATAGTGGCACCATTCGAGTAGCATACACAGCCAAGGCATCATCCACTCCAAGTTAGTTTTTCATGCAACAACATCACAACTTGATTGTTTGGGGTTAAATGGATTACCTAAACGTAAGTCTGTGGTATCCTAAAAGAGAATGTTTAAGAATGCGACCGACTGTGCAACGCATTTATACTCAGTTTTCTACAGAACGAAAGAGATGGATTTATGAGTCAAAACAGTATAAAAAGGAGAATATCTTTAGGAATTAACATTTCAATATCTTCATTATTAGTGCAACAAGCACGAAGTCCTGCCACTGCTTTCTCTGTACTTGAAAGCCTTCGCAAAGATCAAATACCACACCAAGTTGCACGCACTCAGGAACGCCAGAAGATCATAGTAGAAGTTGAGGTGGCCGAGGTTTAAGTTGTCCGGGATCCATCCGGGGCTACTGCCACCATTGCTCGTCACCCTGCTCACCACCATGATCAGAAACCCATTGAGATAATTCCCGAGTCCAAATGTCGTGAGCGCCACTGCTGTTCCCAAGCTTCTCATCGAATCTGGGGCCTGCTCGTAGAAGAATTCCAGCTGACCAATGTACGTGAAAGTCTCGGCGATTCCCAGTATGACGATCTGTGGGAGCTGCCAAACGATGGTCATCGGAACTGGCTTAACAGCGTCGTCCACCAGCTTGTGCGTTCTCGCTAGCTCCAGCCTCTTGCTCTCCGTGGCCGAGGCCACCACCATGGAGAGTATACCAATCGCCAGGCCTATACCCATTCTCTGGAGCTGCGTAAATCCTTGAGGATGGCCAGAGACTCTGCGAGCCAGCTTGATGAGGATCCGGTCGTAGATGGGAACCATAAGGATGACGGTGAGAATCTCGAACGTAGACATGGATGCTGGAGAGATTTTGAATCCCAGAACGTTGGTGTCCATTCTGGATCCCTGCTCGATGAAAGTGGTTGAGATCTGTGAGTAGACTGTCGTGAAGATAATCAGTGTCGCCCAGATCGGAAGTATCCTCAGGAGAGTTTTCACTTCGTCCACCTGCGATACGGGGCATAGCTTCCAGGGTCCCGGTAAAGTTCCTTTCTTCGAGCCGGTGTTCACTGCTGCTTTGTCAAGGAACCTGCATGTAAAACATCAGTCCCAAGCTCGTTAGAGAAAGAAAAAACTTGTGACTAGTCTACAGTCCCTTTAGCCGGACCTTGAGTATCTTGGAAGCTTTCTCTGCTCCTTGTCATGGCAAGCTAAGCTTATCAAATGCACAGCGATCTTGTCAGGATCACTTCCAAGAAAGCAGCCCAGAGTTCACAAGAGTTTTAAAGTAAACTTGCCTGAAGCTGCCGCTGATGCTAGATCCATTACTCTCTTTGCTACCGTGTAATAGCTCCTTGTCAGCTGGAACTTGCACGAAGCACTTTCGAAATGCAGCAACGAGAACTTGCGCCACTCTCACGAGTGGACTTCCTTGTGGTCTCTGGTGGCGATAAAGCGGAGATCCCAGGAGGAAGGAACCGATAGAAACGGCCATGCACGCGGCCGGGATGCCAAATCCCAAGGCCCAGCTGGTGTTGTCCTGGATATAAACAAGGCACGTAGTTGCAACAAGTCCTCCAACGTTGATTGACAAGTAAAACCAGTTGAAAAAATGGCCCTTGTTCTTCCTCTCTACGGGGTCACTGTTGTCGAATTGGTCGGCACCAAAAGCCGAGATACAAGGTTTGATACCTCCCATTCCTAAAGCCACAAAATAGAGTGACACGTAAAAGAATATAAGCTGCCCCAGCGAGGCATGTTGACAAGACATCTTGTCACAGGATGGAGGTTTCAATGAAGGTAATGAGGCTGACAACGTAAGAAGTATCAGTCCCTGCAAGCAAAAACAGCAAAACATCTATTTCAAAAGAAAAAAACTAAAACCAAAACTCACCACCAGGTATAAGGATGAAAAGACTGCAATGGTGCGGTAGCGTCCCCAGTAGGCATCAGCTAGAAAAGCTCCGAGAATGGGAGTTACGTACCCGGTGCCTGACCAGATTGTCACGTTCTTCGCAGCCATCGCATTGCCCTGGTGATATTCTTTGATCAAATAAGTCACCAAGTTGGTGTTGATGCCATAGAATGCTAATCTTTCGCTACATTCGTTTCCTGTTAAATAGTAGAAAAAACAAGAGGGAGATAGTTTTTGCTACATGTAAGAACGAGCATACCAAGGATAAATGGACAAGCTCTCCATCCACCGGTTTTTCGGCGGACCGATGGCCTTCCAAGCGAATCCACGGAGCCATCCTTGGTAAATTCAGAGGTCAAGAGACTACGCATCTCCAATTTCAAGCGTGAGTCCTAAAACAAAGGAGAAAAAAATAAACAAAGAAGAAAGTTAGAACAATGGCGCCCTAAACATGCATAGAAACCCCATCGGCGAAAATCGGGCCCGCAGCCGACGCAATCTAGCCACGAGAGCATGCAGACTGAGAAGCAGCAAGCTCTCGATCGATCCAATCGGGAGAGAAAGAGAGAAAACAAAAGGGGGGAAGCACAGACCTCGAGATTTTCGCTAGACGATCTCTCTAAATCACTGCCCGATTCTGGAGCTGGATTAGGAATGGCAGCTGCTGCTGCTGCTGCCGCCGCCGCCGCCGCTGCTGCTGCACGCTCATCGGCATCCATGATCGATCCTTCCTCGCGCATCAAAGTGGATATGCTCTGTTAGGGGTTCTCATTTCAAACGTAAAGAATATGCCCGCCTCGATTCGTCCACGTGGAAGTCTGAAACTAATGACGCGAACGACGCGAATATTCTGAGAATGCCACGTTTTTTTCCTTTTTTGTTTTAACAATTCCAAAAAGATGAGGCACTTTTTCCTGAAAAGCACAAAGGATTAAAAGGATGTAGCGACTGGGTCGATTCAAGTTACCGATGGATTCGATCGATTTTCAAGCCTTCTTGCGCACCCACTCGATGGAGCGATCCAGGAAGGTGTTCATGCGACCGAGATGGTGCTCCATCTCCTTCTTGCTCGAGAAATCCGCGGGGACGGCACTGGCGGGAGCACCGACTGGAACGAAGAGCCGGCACGGCACCAGCCGATTCCTCTTCCTGGCAGCCAAGCCGGCCTTGTCCGCCACCCTGAACACGCCCGTCTTCTTCATCCACCTCTCGAAAGCCTTGTCCGTTCTCACAAAGTAGGCGGGGCTTTCAACCGGAACGTTGAAAATCACAGTTCCTCCTGCAGGACCTGTCTCTCGCTTCGCTGTCTCCTTGAGATGATCCATGATCACCTGAAAAGAATGGGAGCCACACAAGATCATGTCATAGATTGCGTCATAACCTCAAGATCACCTTGTTGGCCTTCTTTCTGCTCATCCCCAGGCAATCCAGCACCGCGCTGATGCTCGTCAACCCCTCCATTCTCGTGTCTGGCCCGGTGATCCAGTTCATGCTGGAGGTTACCAGGGTCCCGTTTTTGCGTAGCAGCGGCGCGAAGTCATGCAGCAGACTCTCGAATCCCACGTAGTTTGCGTCGCAGATGTTGGACGTCGAGATGGCGTGGAACTCGCTGCCACTTTTCTTGAGCCGCCTGGCAAGCTCGCAAGCATCGAGCCTGGATAGCCGGATCTCTACGTCGCAGCGCCGGACCAGCGACAGGAACCTCTCCATGAGCTTCTTGAGGTGGAAGAAGAGCGATCCATACAAGTCCTTGGATCCGGCTCCGGCTTCCCGTCCTGAGCTCATCACCTCCGCGAAGTCCCAGCCGAGCATTGGATCCGCAGAGCTCATCTGCGTCCAGCAGCCAGCTTCGTCGAGCAAGAAGTTGTTGCCGCTGGAGAAGCGCATCTCGTTGTTGATGCAGGAAAATGGGAGGAGCTTCCCAGTGCTGTAGGCAAGGCTCTCACGGAAGTCGGTCATGGATTTCTCCCTCGCGATCTCCACGTCGCGTGGCTTGAGTTCTGCGATGACATAGGCCATGATTAATCCCCAAGAGCTGTCCTCCATCTCGATAGAAAGCTTGGAGCGTGAGCCCGAGGTGGAAAAGGCCGCTTCCAGCACAGGTCCGGTTTGGTCCGAGAAGAGGCCCATGCGAACGATCTGGATGGCCGAGCGCGACAAGTATCCACACCGCTCGAGAGCGTCGTAGGCCGCGACCTTGCAAGCCAGGTTTTGGGGCTCGGTCATCACGAATGAATACCAGAGAGCTATGGCGGCCTCGATCCCAGCATCGCCATGCACACGAAGCATCTCCAGGATCATAAAGTTCCGGGCTACAACTTGGCTGTTGTAATCGTTGACGAGGGCGATGATTTTCTTCCCTGCAATGTAGAAACAAGCTATGTAAGTATAATCCTCGTTCTAGTTTTCTGAAGAAAAAAAAGCAAAACCAAGGATCTAGAAGATAAAATGAGGAACGGAGAAAAGTATGAAAACCATAGAGCGCTGTAAACCAGGACGAAGGAGTGCAAATCAAAGGAAGAAGAAAAAAGTATAGCCTTCTGTGTCTAAACGACCGGAGAAGCAAAGACGAAGAAGAAACCCAGAGAAACTAAAGAGCGTTGCAAACCAGGACGAAAGAAACAAAAGAAAGAAGAAAAAAGACTAGCCTTTCGCGTCTAAACGACCGGGAGAAGCAATTAGGCCTAGACGAAGAAGAAAAAGAAGAAAGAAGCAAAGGAAGCTCTTTCTACCTATAGTTCTTACCAGTGAAGTCGTCCGTGGTGTGGAAGAGATCGCGAAGATCTCCCGAGGCCGCAATGCAGAGCTCCACCACGCAGTCGCCGCTGCGAGAGATCTCCGCTGGATCAATCAGGCAATGTGCCGGGACATTGGCCCAGAGGAAAATCGAGGGCTTCACCACAGGGCAGCCGGTTCGGCGCCCCGATGCGTTGCCACACGCCCGGCGATGAGCCCTGGCGTGGATTTCTCGGCAGATTTCGCCGCAGTAGACGGCGATCTGGCAGCCGGAGCATTCGATCGCTCCTACACCCTCGCATGATGGATTGCAACAAGGCGCGGCGTGGAGGAAGCTCCCATCTTTGCCGCAGCCGAGATCGAAGAGAGAGTAATCCATGCGGAGATGCCTTGCGACGCCGTGGATCCGGTGCACCACTGCACGGCATTCCAGAATTTTCTGCCTTCCCTTCGCCTCCTCGAGCGCTTCTGTCGTGGCGCCAAGATCCATTCTCTCGCCTAAAGAAGCTAAAACCCTCGTCTTTTAATTCAAATTAAACCACAATGTTAACGTTGATAGTTTTAATTTACTTTACTATGATTAGTCTATGATTGATAAGTCATGTGGCTGTAGTTTAGTGGTAAGAATTCCACGTTGTGGCCGTGGAGACCTGGGCTCGAATCCCAGCAGCCACATTATTAATTTTTATCTTAACTAGCACAGAGATATCTTCACCCAGACGACAAAGAAAACAAATACCTCAATGATACCATTTATCTTGTATCATATATGTCAAGAACATTAGAACTAAAAGACAAAGAAAACAAATACCTCAATAATGATACTATGTATACCTTGTAAAAATGCCATCTATCTTGTATCATATATGTAAAGAACATTAGAACTAAATGTGGGAATTCAAGCTTGAATTTTATTTTATTTTCTGATATAAAATAAGAATTATTTTTCTATAAAATTATTATATAGAATTTGCCATGATAAAATAGCTTTCTATACATGTAGATCCATAAGAATCTAAAGCTCCCATAAAACCACTAACAAAGTTGCTGACAACTATGACTGAATAAAACCCAAAGCCATAGAAAACAATTTATCAGTAATATATTTAAAGAAACCTTTAAATACCCTATTATTTTATTTATAATAACCTTTTGTTTTTATTTTTATGGACCTAAAAGTCATTTTCCTTTAAAATATATAAATTTCTAGAGAAATTAAAAATCTCTTCCTTCAAATAATAAAGAAAAAAACAATTTATATCTTATTATAAAACATAGGTATTTGTAATTTTTTAAACCAAGATCTACATAAAAAATTAATAATTTTCTGCACATTGTATGTAGCAACTCTTGGTATGTTTATAATTTATAAACACAAGATTAATATTAGTACATATCAACCATTAGATGGTAGAATAAACTAAAATGAGGTGGAAAGGACAGCTTGTCAATGGCTGCTCAAGCAGGTGGTGTAACTGTCAAGGCACCTGGGAATCTCGTTAGGAAGTATTTAAGAAAGTTTATAAATTATTAATACAAAATCAATCTAAATAAATAACAATCGTTAAATTAGAATGTCCTAGAATATCCAAGCATATTCTAGGTATCCACTACTTGTTTGCTTAAAGCATATCAGTAAATAAATAAATGTGGAGAAAACAGCTTTATTACTTTTATTTATTTGAGCGAAAGCATTCACAGGATACTCGAAAGTTGACATTCTTCTTCTAGCTTGTGTTGAGAATAAAAGGGATCGTCAAACAAACAAAACGTTCTCCATCACCTTTAAAGCCTTTGTCACCGCGCCACTAAGTAATGTCTAGAAACGACCCTTCGACCAAAATAACGCGAATACGTACTATCTATCACGACAGCCGAAAGGCACGCCCTCTCAAGTGTACGTTACATGCCACCGTTTTCGTAGTCATTTGATTTGCTGCCGCAGCATCATTAGAGGTTCTCAAGTCACGCAAACTTCTCATAACAGTCATCACAACTAAGAGCGCGAATCCACGGACCAAAGTCCATCACAGTCGCATGATTCCCCTAATAAACAACAAGAACCAAAATGATCGGCATTCTTGGCGATCAAGCTCCGCTCTGTAAGAACTATTTGAAATTCCAACGTTATAAGCCGCGATATATATTCTATCACAACACTGCACGGACAATGGAGACGCATACTCCTGTTCGATTCATCAATACAAGATATGCTTCTCGTATTTTTATAGCCCATGTGGACGTATTCAAATAGTCGTGTCCTTCCCCAACACGGCCGTACGGAGCCCAGCTTACCAACATACGCACGCAAACGCTGCGAAAGAATATAAAGCTTTTTATCTACTTACAGGATGCCGACGTACCGTGGTATCATAAGAGTACTGCGCGTCGTGGTCCACACCGGGGATCTTGGTTTAGATTGGTACCTTTAACAAGGACACGCCCATCCCTTTCTCTCCATTTTTTTTGGCTCCATCTTTCTCTATCAGTGTTGGCAAGCTTTGGTTTTCTTTTTTCCAATCCAACCAAGGAATGATGCCTGGCCTGCGAGTAGCACAGTGAGTTTGTTAAGCAGCTAGCAGGCACCAGGCAAATATCAAGGGAATAGATTTTCTATCGCTCCCTGTTTGTCACGTTTGGATTCCAACGGACAACGAATAAAACAGCTAAAGACACACACTTAAAGGCTAATCACAAAAGCATGAGAGAAAAAACGAGGGAATTAGGAGAAAAACTCGCGAGGAAGAAAATTCGTATCGATCTAGGAACGCTAGGTAGAGGACTGGATGGATGGTTACTGCTAATCTTATAATCTATCTCCACTGACGAGCGCACAAACTGGTGAGCGCAAGGTCCAAATGGAAAGGAACAAACAACAAACACTCTCTCTACAGCAAAGCAAAAAACTCTCTGTTCTAGGTAGATACCTGCGTTAATTAAATAATCAATGGATTCAAGGTACCTGAAAGAACCAAGTTCCTCGACAAAGGACCAGGCGATGTATGATCAGCCTTTGATCAACTGAGATCACGATCATGTGTCGCTTATAATCCCTGCGACACATAACAGTGTGAAGAATCTCCTGACGATCTTGAAGAGCTTGGCTCTAAAAGAGATCTAGCACTTAAAAGAAACTGCGGCGCCCTGCAAAGACGTGAGAGAGAGAGAGAGAGAGAGAGAGAAAAGAAAGAAACTTGCTTGGGGAAAATTTCGGTGCCATTGATGAGCAACAGCGTCTCCAAAAGGACACAGATATTATTAACACACCGTGGCTGCCTGCGCGACAGTTCGAATTAACTTCCCCCTCAAGGACGAGCAGCGAATTCCCAAGGACAAGCCAAAGATTTTTCCTGATCACACCCATGGAGAGCAGCGTCTCATTCTGTCCAAAACTGATCACTCGTGGCGAGAGAGAAAGGCTGCAGCTACTCGAGGGAGATGAGATCCCCAGAAGGAAGAGAAGAAGAGAACGCCTCAATTGTGGACTCTGATCCGATGATGCAGAGGATCCGGGCCGGAGGGCACTAGTCGGTCGGAGGCCGCGAAGGAATCGTGAGGCACCGAGGCTTGCATGCTGCGGCAATTGCCCGCAGGGCAGCCCAAGTGGAAGGGCGTTGAGAAGCTCGCAGATATCGATTCCCGGAGTAGAAATCTTCTGTTGCCGCTGCCGATGATCTGCCAGGAGCGATATATCTGTGAGCAGAGAGGAAAAGAAAAAGGACTTTGCTCGAGCTTTACCGGATTTTGAACTCCCCCGCGCGATGTCGACTCAATGCAGATCACTAGAAGAAGCAGAAGCGCGAGCACTGCCGTGGAGCGCACGAGGACAAGCGCCATTGCGCTGGGATCGATCGATCGCTCCTCCTTTCTTTCTCTCTGGAAGAGGGGAGTACATTAGAGTTAGGGTTTAAACCCAGTTTATCGTTAAAACCCTGCCGGAATCGAACGGTCTCAGATCGAAGCGTATTATAGATTTTTGCTGATCAATTTCGCTGCAAGATTGTTGCTGGAGACTAAAGAATAAAGCCATTAATCCTCATTAAATTTGCAAGGTCAATTATAAATAGATGAAGCTGTTTAGGTTTTTCCCTGTTGAGATCGATCGCTCCTCCCTTTCGTTCTGCATCGGAGAGGGGTCGAGGGGAGAAATTCTCATCTCTCGAGGATTCACGGAGGGATTGGAGCAAATCCTTGTCCAGCGCTGGATGCAGCTGCCCGGTTCCCATGAAGGTATAGAGGCGATCCTTGACGACAGCGGGTGTGATTGTATGAAATTGGACCATCTCTCATTCCTTGGTCCGTTACGACGATGGTCACAAGAGCTATGGATCGAGCAGTCTTGCTCATGGCAGTGATTGATTGGAGACTGGAAGACACCTCACTCTGAATTTCTACCAGGATTCCAATCTCGAGACCACAGTGCGCAAGACTGCAAATAAGTTCGCCCAGGATGAGCCCAATCGCAGCTTCACTCCTTCACCTACATTTTCACGACTTCTTTGTCATGGTAAGGTTTGAAGGGCCTTGAGTTGATCGAAAAGATGGAATAACAACTTCTTTTGCATGGTTGTAATGCTTTGATCCTCCTAGAAGACATTCTTCCCAGGCTGGGCGAGAAGAGTGCTCCTCCGAACTCAAACTTCTTTTGAGCTTACAGAGTCATTGACAAAGTGAAGTTCCAAGTGGAACAAATTTGCAAAGGTGTTGTGGAGGCACTAAAACGAGTGAGCATGGAAAAACCATTGCTGCCTCTTTTTTTATTTCAGCTCCCACACTTAATACAAGGGTTTTCCACCCTGCACGATGACAGCCCTAGGATTATTTCTAATCCCCCATTAATTAATCACATATAGTCTAAAACAAAGAGAAACCCATGATCTTGATTTTGTCTCAATCATGAGCACACTCTAGCCCCTTGACAAGTGTCATCTCCTTTAATAATATAAATAGAATAAATGAAACACATGTCCTAAAGCAAAAGCTTGAGCAACTTAGTTCCCTTCTAGAAAAAATCTCTCATCTTTCTAGTGAGAGCTATCAGAGAAAAAAAATGCTTTGATGTTTCCATGTTTTTTTGTTCATTTTTTATACAAGCTTCTATGGCAGCCAGAGCCAAGATATCTACACTGTAGGGATTTGAGCTGAGCACTAACATTTGAGCTTAGGAGTAGTGAAGATTTGAGTTGTACTAACTTCACTTATTGAACTTGTCACTTAAGCCATGTGATGTGAAATATTTGATATATCAGCCTAGGGATGCTTCTTTGATCTTTCACCGGCATAGACAGTCACTCTGTAATTATTAGTGGTGGCCTCATGACATGAAATAAGCATGTGTGTCATCTAGCCTTATAGTACATTACAGATGTGATATGGGATTTCCAAACACCCTCACTCATATATTTGAGACACTAAAAGAAACACACTTCTTATTCAAAAAGAAATTTTAAAAAACCCACATCACAAGAAAAAATGTGATGCTATCTACTTTAAATCACACTTCAAAAATGGCTAATAAATGTAAAATCTCCAAGAGGAGGTGTGAAGTTTGGCCTAACCTTTGTTATTTGATTTAACCTTTGTTCCTATAGCTTCCTAGCTTTAAGATTCTTAAAATTTTGATATATACTTAGTCATGCCACTTTATATGCCTTAATCCACATGGCGAAATTCTTGTCCTCAGGAGCCTTTTCTAGGAAGTTCAAATTTTAAAACTTACAAAAGGGAAGAGTGATAACCTTTCACTTTATTATTAAATCTATTGCATTATGGTTTAATAATCTATTATGTATTATGTCGTCTGCCAAATGTAAATTTTAACATATGGTATAATTCCCTTAGCTAATTAATTGAGTCAAATCTAAAACCAACTCTAAGAAGTCACCCAACCCAATATTATTCAAACCTAAGAATGTTAAATTTAAAATATCCCAATACCTTTAACTATTTTATTCATTAACCCTTTCCCTCCTATATTTAAACTTTATAGATTATCTTTTAAATTGTTATCTTTGGTTATTTACACTAAAGTCTTAAGAGAGGTGCAGAGGTATAAAGCTTCTATGGTCTTAACCCCATATATGGACTTTAACCAGGTGAAAAAAAGTGTGCACTCCTTTATTTCTATATTTGAACTCTAATAAATCATATTTTAAATCATTCTCTTTAGTTGTTTATAACTTTTTATAAGGAAGTAATGCAAGTATTTAAGAGAGTAAATGAAAAACCCATATATGCTTTAATATCCATGTGATAATGACAAAAGTTTTTATGCTCATATGGCATAACTTCATTAACTATCTTGAGCTTTCATAAGATTGTTTTGACAATCATGTAGAATCTCATTTAATTCTACTATCAAATTTTTAGCATTGATATCCATATTTACAAAATCTACCTAATGAATACAAACATCAATTAGTATTCAAAGATGTTGTCTATATATAACAAAAAAAATTGTGTTATAGTAGTGTTATTATTATATTAAACTCTGCCAAAGACATAAATAAATCCCACTTTCTTAGCTTCTCACCAATACTAGTACATAATATGTTTTCTATTAACATTTTTATTTGCCCATCCATTTGAGGATGATTAATACAACACTACTAAATTTTAGAATAACACCCAAACCATAAGGTCTTTATAGGTACTATTACTACTAAGAAGTTAGATATTGTTAGTGATCATCATACAAAATTCATAAATAAATTTTAGAAGGATTTCTTCTACAGTCTTGAATGAGTCAGAGCTCCTCCCTACCAATCCTATAAAAGCTAAACTTTGCACTTTTTTAACCTCAAACAATTTGAGATGAATTTATCTCTTGGGTTCTTCCAAAGAATAGTAAGAATCCTTTATGTCTATATCCAATAGAATGTCTTTAAAGTCATCTTAGAAAGATTAGTTACCACCACTTTACTACCTAATCTTTAGCTTGTGCCAAATGTGATCTTTCCATGGAATCTGTCAAGGGGCTAGAGTATGCCCACAACTGAGAAAAAGTCAAGATCATGGATTTCCCTTTGTTTTAGACTAAATATGATTAATTAGTGGGGGTTTAGCATTAATTCTAGGGTTGTGACCCTTGGAGTAATTTTCCATCATGAGAAATGGAGACTATTGTATCAAGTGTGAGATAAAATAAAAAATTTTGGCGGGAAGCAAAGAGCAAATAGGTCGTGTGATGAAAAGCAATAATAGCACTGCTGAGGGGGCTGGTGCTAAGAAGAACAAAACATTAAATGGCTGTAGTGACAATTAACACTAGAGTGTAAGGAAACTCAAGTTTCTAGGTAGTAATGGTTTTTCTATGCTCACTCATCTTAGTATTCGTGGAGTTTCCCTCCACATTTCTAGTGCACTACTTGGAAATGAACAGTGTGCATAGAGAGTAGGAGAAGAATAAGTGTCAAACCTTCCCCAAGATTTTGTTCTGGTGTGGAAGATATTAAATAATGAGAAGAGAGGAAACACTGAAGAGAAAATCAGACTACTCCTACATAAAGTTAGCAAAAAGAAAAAGGAGGCATAAATCTTAAAACACCAAGTTTATTCAAGAGGTTTTGAAGTATGAGATGCTCTTGGATAGAGCATATACATTGCCAGGATGATGTCAAGGGGCTAAAGTGTGCCCACAACCGAGATAAAGTCAAAATCATGGATTTCCCTTTGTTTTTGACTAAGTGTAATTAATTAGTGGGTGATTAGCAATAATCTTAGGGTGGAGCAGTTTTCATGAGGGATAGAAACCATTGTATCAAGTGTGTGAGATAAAATACCAAAAAGGGCTTTAGCAAGAAATAAAGAGTAAATGGGTGGTGTGATGGAAAGCAATGACAGTACTAAGGATGAACCTTAAAACAACCATAATGACAATTAGTATCAGAGTGTAAGAAAGCTCAAGTCTTTAGGCAGAAATGGTTTTCTTATACTCACTCCTTTTAGTGTTTGTGGAGTTTCCTTCCACATAATCTCTCACTTAGGGAAAATTCACCCCTCCTTTTTCAGATTTTAAGCTTGCCCTACTTGCTTACACCACCCTTTTTTAGGCATATTTTTCCTTAGCACTCACTAGAGATGGTTATTTTTCCTTAGGAGCACTCCACTTTAGCAATATCAACTTATCTCCACTTATAAGGTTTTGTAAAAAATTCACCCAGTATTGAATATCAAATTTGCTAATGACCATTTTTGTACATTTAACTCTTTAAGAAGATGCTGCAATAGTATTGAGGTAAAGAAACTCACATTCCAGAAATTAATTCTCTCTCTATATACATGAATCATCACACAATTCCTCTAATACCAAAAATGCAAACTGATTTACTTATCATTCAAACTATGTGGTGTGGAATACCCAACATGTCAGGCTGACAATGCTTCCTTGATTTCTTACTAACATAGTCTAATTACTCTTTCCTTGCTAATGGCAGCCTCATAACATGAAATAAGCATGTTTACTTAACCCAACATCAGAACACATTGTAGTAGCTTGCATCCACAAAAGAACCCACATCCACAGAATGAATATAAGCACATTTGCATCTAAGCCATACTCAATATGCTCATAAACAACAAAATAAACACTCATTTCAAGCAATGTTGGTAAATATAAATCTTTATAGGATGCGGTGGGGTATAACTCTCACTCCCCATTGCTTCCCACTCTTATCCTCCATCTTTGAGATTTTTGGGATCTTTGAATTTTTTACACATCTATTGTAGCTTATATTCATATCTCACCCTATCTACTATGTTTTTCAATTGTTCATGAGTTTATATAGTACAAGCTAGAGGAAATTTAAAAGTTTCAAACTATTTTTAAATATTATATTTATAAATGGAAATGCATATACAAACACACACAAATATATATATATATATATATATATATATATATATATATATTACCAACACAGTAAACTATTATATATTAAAATTTCAATTCACTTTTATAGAGTATTTGAAAAAGATGTTAATTTGCAAGTTGGTAATATAACTTATATTGGATTATTAATTGAATATGTATTTATACTTAGACCCAAACAAGCTGCTATAAAATGGAAATGTTTGTATACAAGAAGATAAGGTAATTTTGTTGGTCTTTATAAAAGAATTTAGATATAAAAATGGAGAATTTATCCATATAAAAACGCTCTAAATAAAGTAGTAATACCCACCAAACTTGAGTCAAAACAATAAAAATAATAATAAAAAAACTATCTTGCCAGATAGTGCTGCCTCAGCTGCATACATGGATACTGCTAGTGGGGTGGATCAGATGCATAACTCTTTTTAAAAAAATGTTTCCTGAGATTACATAATCAATGTTTGTATCTGCTTCATCATGGACAATTCCTTTGGAAAAAACTTGTATTTTCAATAATTACCAGCAATTCATTTATTTATATTTATACATGATAATTTCATTAAGACTAGCTACGTTTAATATTTATTTTTAGTCGGTTTTCCTTAAATATTCCTTTTAGTATTCCTTAAAAAATGTGGATTACATTCAAAAATTGAAAATAAAAGTCGACAAAAAAGTTTTATAATTCTTTAGAAAATGTCTGGAGGAGTTAACTTCTAGTCTGCCAAGCTGCCTAATTGACAACCTTTGGAGACGGGAAAAAACTATCAAGGTCATTGATCAAGGTTGGCTGCCTGAGAATCAAAGTTTTAGTATAAAGGTACTTGACAAATACAGCCCGTTTGGAATCATTGGTTTTTTCTAGAACTGTGCATTCCACCTTTCAGCCAAGCTATTGATGCCCATCCAGCACTGTTTCTCCGAGGAGAGGTTTCAGGTTGGCCGGTGCATTTGGCCGTCATCATTCGAAGCAGATCCCCAGTTGGTCTGCGAAGCATGAAAGAAGAACTTCATCCCCAGAAAAGTGGCCATTAGTCGTAGCTCGATCTGCGAAAATCAAAACTCAAGACAGTGTTTTCGATGGGATAATACCTGTGTTACGATTTGATGTTCTTTCCAAAACTGCCATTAACTGAGTGTCAAGAGATTCTTGATCACTCTAATAGTCGCGCATGGGGCCGTGTTGATCCGCGCGGAAGCAGTCTCTAGCGTTTCGCTGTCAGAGAGCGTCCCCTTCTCCTCGCTAGAAATCGTACTGCTGGTGTGGTTCAGGAACGTAGCCTTACTCCTTCATTTTTAGCACAAGGCTGCCTGGGCTTCGCCTGAATCTCGATGATTCTGAGAGGTGTTATGCAGGAAGAAAACTTGAAATTTGATGAGCACAAAAATTTTAATACATTTGTGGCCGCCTGCTTCTCGCTCTCTCGCTCTCTCTCAAGGAGAATCGCCAAAAGAACATTTCATTCACACACTTACAAGAAACATCTTATTCGATCTCACTAAAGGAAGATGAGACATCCAGAACGAAAAGCAGAAGAAAACCACACAAGCAAACGAATAAAGGAAGATTACGACTCCCATCAAATTTGGAATTTCAAGAGAGGTTTGAGAGATGCTTTGTTTCGTGTTGACCAGGTAGGTGGAATTTCAAACTCTCTGCACACTTGCTCATTGAAAATTACTTACTGACCATGTATTGTCTATGCCCATGTGCAAACTAGTATATCGCTACAATTTTATGCCAATGCCAAACGATGAAATTGAGGTTGCTTTCGATCCTGCAATGACGACGTGAAATGCTGCTAAGTTCCATCCATGAGAAAAAATAGATTGAAAAGCACTAGAAAGAAATTTTTACTTTCGAGTTGTGATGATAAAAAGTTGTAGCATCACCTTCGGGACAACTCCACCTAGAAATTTCTTTTAGACCAGCGAACAACACACAGTCACTCCCCTTTCATATGTCTGATGACTGCAAAAGGCTTTGAGAGGCAATGAGCCGGAAGAAAACGCAGAGTTCGATTATAGAAATGGAGCAATGTTATCTCGATATAATGTGAAAGAAAAACAAATACTGTGCTCCCAGATCGAATGCCGCCAGCTCGCAAAAGATCGAATAGATAAACCCTTTGTTCACTGCAGGGCGGAAGGTGTTGAGTATCTAGTAAATTGCCGCAGTAGAAATCTTTTGTTGCCGCTGTTGATAATCTGGCTAGGAGTAACATATCTGTGAGCAGAGAGAAAAAGAAAGAGGACTTTGCTTGAGCTTTACTGGACAGATGCCATTTGCCTTGGGATCGATGGATTGGTCGAAGTATAAGAGTTACAGTTTAAACCCAATTTATTGTTAAAACCCTGCAAATCGAAGCGTCCCCTACACTAAGCTTCGATCTGCCACCAGCAGTGACAAGACAAGGAAGTGATGACGGGTTATAAACCCCAAACTCTTGATATTTCGTCTCAAGAATTTTTCTTTCCAGGATCTCAACGCAATGGCTTTCTTCGCAGCGTTCGCGCTCTTGCTCCTAGTCATTGACTCGGGGGCTCACCATCTTTTCTTCTGTGATAGTCACAGAGCGGCCGCGGCATCCTCTGCTCGGATCAAGTGCTCTAATCCAGGCCTGCGATTTACACCAGATCTTCGGGAGCGGATTGACTCGTTCCTGTCGATTTCCCAGACCGGTGGATCTAGGGCTAACTTTTGAAATTTAAGGTATAGAAACAATATTCTACAAATATTTCAAGGATATTTCTAAATCTAACGGTTGAAATATAAATCCTTTTTAGTAGAATATGCCTTTAGTTAACAACACTAGACAATGTAAAGCTCATTCTCCGTCCTGTTGTGATGAGCAGGCGATCTTGGAGCACACTCTCAAAGGAGAAATCGTCAGACGAACGAGAAGATCCTGATTGCTAACATCATCAAAGATTGCAAGTATAGTAGCCTGGAACACGGGGGGATGCTGATCGAAATTCGCTACACGTTCGTCGAGCTGCTGAAGAACTGTGTATTGCTCTAGCCTCCGCTCAGCTCAGTTACTTTCCTTGTCATGAAGGTGAAAGTGAGATCCAGGAGCTTGGACGCAAGCTTCCTTTCTCGATGCCCCAAAACGCTTATGTTCCTAGATACCACGATTTTGTAAGCTGCGTAATAAAATAAGCGAAGGAAGACAAACTCCCTGGAGAACGCCCGATCTGAATAAACACCTGATCAGAGGACCTTCGAAAAGAAGATATGTATTCCAACGTAGAAATCCTTTACGCGAAAGAGACCGAAAGGCTGAAACACACTTTTGCTTGAGCAAAGCAAAAGGAAAATGAAACCTCGGTCAGAAAAAACACGAAAAAAAACCGCGAGTCTAAGAGGTCAGCTCAGGGAGGGTGAGGGTGACGCGCGAAGATCCAACATGCTCTCGATATCGGCAAGAACGCCGTGGCACTCGGTGTCTCTGCCAACAGCACGGAGCTCGTCGTGGAAGGACGAGAGGTGGAGGAGCCTTGCAAAACTGAAGAAATGTGAGTGATACAAGAAAGGAAAAAAAAAAAGAAAAGAAACGAAAGACTCACTGATCGAGATGAAGCTGGATAGGCTTCTCATTCTGGGAGAGGATGAACTTTATCTGAAGCCATATGAGAAAGTTCGGAGCTTCTTCCTTGAATTTCTGCCTCGCGATGCAGACGAACCTCTGAGAAGATAGAAATGAGAAGTAATGAGAGGAACGAGAAGTAAGATACCAACCTTGAAGAGTGTTGCGACTGGCTCTCGTATCCTCAGCCGCGCCTCGCAATCCATCGCGGATGCGTCGACGTTTCAATCCCGGCGGTAGTGGCGGCGGCGGGGACTCCACAGGCGGTGGTGGAGGAGATGGCGGGGGCGGTGGCGGAGATGGCGGCGGCGGTGGTGGAGATGGCGACGGCGGTGCTGGCGGTGGCGCTAAAAGACGAAAGATCGAGAAAGCCGAGAAAGATGGGAAGATCTTTGAGAAAGAATGACGGATCTTTGAGAAAGAAAGCAAGCTGGGCGGGCAAGGTTCTTACCTGAGAGGAAAACAAGTGGATCGTTCTTGTTCTCCTTCTCCTCCGCCACAGCGTGGATCGGCTTCACAAACGCGCGAGGAATCACCGTAAAGTTGTCTTCCCCGACGAGCTCAACCACCGAAACGGACCACATTGCAACGTACACAACCAGAGAAGAAAAGATCACTGCAAAGAGGATGGCAGGCTCTCGCCTCTCTCTTCCCCAAAAACCCCAATCTTAAAACGATTAGCACTTTATATACGTACTTGAAACATCAAATGAAGGAAACAATAAAACTATTGCAATCTTGGCTTTAACTATCTTTATTTTGATTTGGTAAAAACAATAAATATTTATAAATATAGAAAATATTATCTATGAATATATATAATATTTTATTTTTGCTACTTTGCATTGCAAATGAATGAGAATGGTGTGCTAGAGAATGAGTGTCCAGGCAACAAATACTATGGAAATTTCGTCAATATTAGTGCTATAAAATGATAGAAACATGATTTTGCTGGAACTTTTGCATAAAAATATGATCATTTAAAATCCTTATATAATAGTCTAGTGGAGATACCTAGAATATCTAGTATATTTTGATATAATTTGTAAATTATCTCCAAATATATTAATATATTCATGATCTAATGTGTTGTATGTAATTAGATTAAACCTATATTTATACTTATAAACATGTTTATTAATTTTTAAACTTTCTAAACTTGAAGTGAATTAATTTAGTGTTCATTTTCATTGGGGAAGGGTGGGGGTTGGGATGACCATCTGCTCATATCAAGCAAAAGTCCTCCCTACACTCACTACCCACATTTATAATACAATTTGCTATGGGAGCACCAAGGAATATAGAATGGTAATAAGAAGTGGAATCATTTCCAGAAGTTTTTATTGCCTTGTGTCAAAGGCAAAGATTGACAAAGGGAGCAAATAAGCTTAATTGAATAATTATAATAGTAAGACAATAAACTAAATGAGAATGGATTTGCCACTTTGGGTACTTGGAATTTAGTAATATAAATTTGTTCTTCTTCAAGGGTGTAAGTTATATAATAGTCCTTTTCATATTCATTCACATAATTCATTTTTTGTTAGTAAATTTTTGACTTGCATAGTTATCCCATTTCTAAAACGCTTAGCATATGGCAGCTTATTTATGGTAACAAGTTTGAATATGACCAAACCTAACACCATTTAGAACCTTATTGCAAGTTATTTATAATGTAATAGTATGAAGTTTTTTTATTTGTTTTGGATTGTAATTTCTTTTAAGAGCGTAAGTCAGACATAAAACTTTAAGCAATCAAAAAGAATAATTCAAAAGATTCAAATATAAAAAGAAATAGCCTATGAATAGAAGTGTACCCCCTTTTCTAATCAGTTGAAAATTTTGGGATATTTAGGGTTAACCATCTTTGGGTTTTAATAGTTCTAAGTTAAATGATTTTTTGGGAAGTCTAAATTCAAGAGCTTACATTTGTATCAAGAAAATTTCGGGTCTAACTCTATTAGTTGGCTAAAAGAATCATATTACATATTGAGATTGACATTTAATAATCAAATTTACTCTGGCTAGGCTCAACCTGAGAGGTAGAGTGTTAAGAAAATGAGGATATTGAAAGAGATGTAGCTCTTAACTTTCATTCACAATGATGTAAATTTATAGGGAAGCATAGTAGATTATAAGCAATAAAAGATAATGACTCGATAGACAATATGTAAGGGTTCAAATACAAAAGGAAAAAGCCTATAAACAAAAATGCATTATTATTTAAACCTAACTTAACTCTAAGTATCCCAAGATTTAAAAAAAAGAGCAACTTAAAATCTTCTATGTTCTTTAGGAATTAATACCTCTTCTTTCAAAAAGTATGAATCTTATGTATGGCATAAACTCTTCACCTTGGGTTAAATGATTTCTTGGGAAGTCCAAATTTAAAAGATTACAAGAGCTAAGATACAACCAAGAGACTTCTTAAAGTTATATGTGGCAATATAGATTAGAATTTTATTGTTTATGTTCCCTTTATTTATGTTTTATTGCATTCTTCTGTAAAAGAGAGATAGCCTATGTTGTGATGGTAGGCTATAAGAGTTCATTAGTCATGATACATGGTCATTCTACTACCATGATTGCAAACTTTATGTGGATCATAACTTTTATATATACTTTTTTATTCATCTATGAAATCATATCCTCACATGTGGGCATCCCTGCTGCATAAAGCTTCTTCCATGGCACACCCACTCTCCTCCATCTTGCAGCAGCAAAAGTCTCATTAATCAAACACTAAAACCCTAAATCTTGTTGATGTATTAAAAATTAAGTGATGTATTAATTGGCTGACATGGCAATGGTGAGATACATGGAAATGGCATACCATGCAAAATTGGTGCTCACCCATGGCCATCAAGTTGAAGTGATATTATTTGGATTAATGGAATAGTACAAAGTGTTTACACAAGTAAATTTGAACATTTAGAATCAAATTTAATAATAATAATGATAAATATATGTAAAGAGTATAAAATATATAAAAAATAAGTTACAAAATTAAAAATAGCACCATAATATTAGATAGATAATTGTCATAAAAAACATAAACAAGAAAACCAACAGTAAATTTTAAATTTTAAATCTTTACTGTTATTAATGTACTACCTTACACTGTTATTTACCTTTGTATCTATAAACTACACTTGCAACTAGATAATTAGTTGATGGACCTTTAAAAATTTTTTTGTGAAGGAATTATATATTATTATTATTATTATTGTTGTTGTTGTTGTTGTTGTTGTTGTTGTTGGTGTTGTTGTTGTTGTTGTTGTGTAGCATACAAAAGCTATAACAATAAATAATTAGGATTTAATTATATTAATATGGGTATAAACTGTTATCTTCAATCCTAGAGTGGATGAGATATATGACTATATGTGTGTATGCAATGTTGTTTACTATGTTTTACAATATATTTGTATTAGTTTTCCATCATTTAAAAACTTTAAAATCTCAAAATTATTTTACAACCATAATGAATTCCTGTATATAGTTGTATAAATTATTATTATGGGTGTATGATATTTAAATTATAGTTTTTATCTGTAATAATTTATCATTACAATTATTAGAGGCTTTAACTTTGAGAAAGCATACGATCAAATGGTTTGGAAAGAATGTTTAATATTATGACACATAATAATATGTGAATAGAGTCAAAATTAATAAACTTATTACAACTTGGAATATACAAAAGAATGAGTAATATTTGAAATTTTAAAATTTCAAAATCAGTTTTATTTATAAGACTTTAATAATAAACTGTAGGATCCAAATATGCCATTTATTGTTATTAGTTCTATCCTTTAAGATAACTATGATGCTGTATATTATTATTATTCTCACTCTTGTATATAAATTATGTTTGGGGCGCATTCATGCTCTCACAAAACTTTTATAAGAACAGCTTTTAGGGATGCTCTTATTTGTTTTTAAGAAAAGAAAAGATATCCAGGGCATTCATAATGCAGCTCCAAGCATAAGTAAACCAGAGAGCATAGAGAACTGCCCATCTTGATGGGAGCCTTTATTATGGAAAAGTTTTTATTATTATATTAAATATTTTTTTTTTTATCTGGCATCTAAAGCTGCTGGATGGTTGGCTTTCAAGTCCATCCTTGGGGATTTTGCTCACTGGAAGATGGTCCTGTTAGGGCGTGGCCACCAAGAGAGTGAGAGAGAGAGAAGGAATATTCTGGTCCTCAGAATATCCCCATCTTCCTTGTATAAAACCCTTGCCTCACAAAGGCAAAAGAGGCATTTTGCAAAGAGCATTGAAGCATTTCTCATGTTTGAGCGAGCATTGAGGGAGCGTCTCCCAACAGTCCTTATTTCTGGAAATGTAGATCACCACAGAACAACTAATAATGATATCCTATGTCGAATCAGAGAGGGGTTGGGAATTGAGAGGGGAGAAACTATCGTGGCTCGAGGGCGGCTACCAGTTCTGCTAATTTTTACATTTTGGAGATAAAGTTGAGAGATGCTTGATCAGGTGCTCTAGATGGAGTGGAGGTGGAATTGAGCTCTTTGCACGCTTCTTGAAACAGCAGTGCGCACAGCTCATTAAAAATTAATGTTGCAAACTAGCAATATGATCCATGTCACTACAATTTTCCACCAATCCTCGTGACAAAGTAACATGGTGTTAATACTGAGGCTTTGCATTGGCAAGTTCCATCCATGGGACTAGAAAGAAACTTCTCGTATATTGCATCATCACCTTCGGGACATGGCCAGAAGCCCAGAATGATATGATCTTACAATTATTCCAGATAATTAAGGTAAGGCTTATATAAATCAGGGTAGCACTTTACAAATTTAGGGTTTAGGGTGATGGGTACGCAATTGCGCGTTATGAGGAGAATTATCTCAAGAATGACTGCTTCACTTGCAATTGAACAAAGCACTTCCTCCAGTGGAACTGAACAGGTGGCCTCAATTGAAAAGGGGGCGTCTTCCAGTGGAACTAAGCAAGATCAGTCACAGGGCCCACGAAGGATGATAAAGCTCCCTTACGAGATACTAGGACATTTAGCTCTTCCGCATCCAACACAGGACCCTAGGGACGAGTGGAATGTTATATGTTGCATGGAGGGGTTTGTGATCATGTATTGCAGAAAGCTTGGAAAATCCCATTTGTTCAACCTTTGCAAAAGGATTGATCATCCAATCACTTGGGTCACCAACTTTCCGAGCAATCCACAGATGGTGTATTTTAAGGATAACATCTACACTGCAGCTGATTTCAAGATACAAAAGTATAATCTGCGCTTGAACAAATGGAGTTTGCAACAAAGATTTCCTTTGGGTTGCCAATTGGAGAGACTGCTCGTGTTACAAGATAGGATCGTTGGGGCTTTTAAGCGCGAAATCAAAACCAATTCATTGGATCCTTTATCATACGAGATCAAAACATTGACGCTAGAATGGAGATTTCTGGATTTGGACTACAATGGTGTATATAAGAAAGGGTGGAGACAACCTTTTGCAAAGTATTTCATTGAGGATGGTATGATGCCAGCCATGGCAACTTTGAATAAGGTTGCGTTGGTGATAATGAAATGGTGTCCGGAGAGCAACGCAAGTTGGCTTTACTTTTGGAACGAAGACAAGTTAGAATGGCAATTTTTGGATGGAAAGCTAAAAGGAGGGCCAATAAGCGAATTGGTTGTAGTTGGAGGTGATCAGCTAGAAGCATACAATTCTTACGGAAGCTTGGTTTCAAGGTGTAGAGTATATTGGGCTAACAATGGTCATGTAAAAAGTGTGAAATGGGCGGGTTAGTACATTTGTAATTTTTTCATATACCGTACTTAGCCCGGCAATTGAGTTCATTCCAAGCAACTTTGTTGGAGCTTCGCGAGATAGCCACGCAGAACGTCCGGCTCCATTTTTGCCTGCTTGAGCGTAAGCAGCCTTTGCGCAACGTGGTAATCCTTTTGCAGGGATCTCCCGGTTGATGACAGCCTATATGTTTCCAGGGCTTTTGACTCCTGCGACGGCGAGGCACTGTGAATATCACATTTACATTAATGTGCAAGCTGCTTACCCTGCTCTCGAGAGCATCGATCACTCTCCTGGCCCCTTGAATCACCGAAGGCGGTAGGCCCACAACGTTTGACAGCAGTAACCCGTAGTGCGCGATACTCGTGCAGCCCTCTCGGAGCGTAAACTGATCCAGCCACCGGTAAGAACACCAATCAATCTTTCACAAGCTTTTTAAGATACCTCAAAGTTGAGACGGTTGTTATTGATATTGACAGCAAAAAAAGACACCTTCACGTTTGGATAGATCGTGGACAGTTCTCCAAGCTTCTGCATGTGCGTTGCAAAAATGACGTACCTGCAGACAGGAACAAGGAATGAGAACCACAATCAGTAATTCGATCTCGTTTTACGCTTACGCCTTCAGCGACAGTAAGTACTCACTGAAACTCCAGGCTAGAGCCAGTCCATCGTAAGATGAGGTTGATCGACCAAGCTCATCGATAAGAATTAAGCTCCTGGACCAAAATGGTTTTAGTGCAAATAGAGAAAAGCCTCTTCCATACCTGGGAGTCACATTCTGCACAAAGTATGCAGCCTCCCGCATTTCCCTCATGAACTATACAATAGACGTAAGAAACTCAAGCGGTATCAAAACTTGGAAGTCTGCTCACGGTACTGGAGTTCATCTCCATGTCGTCAGCTTCCCCGATTCTGGTGAACAGTCGGTCCACCACTCTAAACGAGGCGAATTGAGCGGGAACGTAGCATCCAATATGTGCTAGTATGGTTATAAGGGCGACTTGATGCAGATACGTACTTTTCCCGCTCCTACAAAGACATGAAATGAAAGTGAAAAATATCACAATGGTAAGAATCCATACATGTTAGGACCTGTGACGATAACCATATTCGATGCTTCGGATAGGAAAGTATTGTTTGCCTACATTCACAATGCTGCAGATCTTAGTGACTAACATGTACAACTGTACACTCACCACAAAATCTCCAGAAGGAAGACTCTCCAGAATAGGATGCCTCCCGGTCTCAATTGCTATGGGCCCATCCTCTGTAAACAAACAGCACGTTAACAGCCATAAAGAAAACAGCAGATCCACTTACCAGTAAATTCTGGCCGAACGTAGCTACCAGCAGGCTTCAGCGAAACCATGGAAGCAAACGCTGTGATCATATCAATCAAGGAGAGAGACTCGCTGAGCAGCATCAAAGAAGGAACATGCTCCCTTATATCTTGGGTAAGAGCTGCACAGAAAGGAACTGTTAAAAGTCCCACACAACGAGGGTGATATTAACCTTCCAGGCAGTGTTCTGTCCTCGCATAACAATCATCCGCGGCCTTTTTGTTCCTGGTATTAAGCTTCCGAGTTTTTAAGCAATCAGATTAAATAAACTCGTAGGCAGACACTCACTGAGATTAACTCAATCGTAGAGCAGTGTACATATTTCGCATGCTTGACTACCTGCATAACTCCTATAATTACGAACGCAAGGCGAGATGTACCTGGATAAACGTTTTGGGAAGGCCAGCTTGCTCAAACTCAGCCACTGGAATGCTAATAGAAAAGCCTTTCGACTTATTATAAAGCAACTTTAGACTCGGAAGCTGAAAGTTTTCGCGGTATGACTTTGCGAGGCAATGAATCGCTGTAGTCACATACAACAGTGAACGAAATTGCATAATAAATCCGACCTTCGCTTGTATCACAGAAGATCTTTCGGGCAACATCCAGAAAACCGTCGATTCCTGGTTTCACTGCAAAACACTGTTGAGTTCGAGCAACGAAAGGCATCCTGGCGTTAAAAACGTCTTCAGAGATAGTTTCCTGTATTCTGCGACAAAGAATAAAATCAGACACGAAATTGAAAGTTATACAGAACCTCTGCTTTATAAAAGAAAAGCATTGCCGCATGCAAACTGTTTGTTTGACGCGTTGGAAAAACGTACTCTCTGCATCTTGAAGAACCTAAACATCAAAGAAGAATCAGATATGCAGGCATACAAGGGACCCACCTGGAGCAGCGCAGGGAGAAGTTCCATTGCTTCTTTGAGGAGTATAACACTCGCTACCACCGACTGACTCCTTGAAGATCCTTCACCGAGCTTCTTTGGCTTGAAGCAAAAGTGAGAGATGACCCTGTCTGTGAGAAATGAACGTTAACTTAAAATCGCGACAGGAAGATGTCTTACCAAGATCTTTTGGGAATCTTTGAAGCACCTGATTCAACCCAAAGAAAAGGTTCTCCTTGCTTGTTAACTCGTCCTGCATGAAGGAAGCCGTAGAATCCAAAAGTCCGAGCAGATATCCACGTTAACCATGCAATCGAGACGTGTGTTGATGGTGTCCATGTCTCTTAAAGGCTGTAGGAGGTTCGCACGAAGAAGTCTCGCGCTGAAACTAAAAATGTATTAGAAAGAAGAGCCACGATGCCGCACGACTAACCCTCCAGTTGATTTTGTCTTGCTCAATATCCCAAACAGGCTTCCGCATTTCTTCAGTTTATTAATCGGTGCCAGAGCACTCGACTCGATCACTTGAAGGCTCTGCACGCTATTTAAATTTTGAAAAAGTGAGTGCGAACAGCTCATTGAAAATGACTTACTTACCTTGTAATGTCTATGCTCATGTGGTCTGCCGAACCTTTGAATGTAATCTAGTAAAATATCCAAGTCACTACAATTTGATGCCAAACGATGAAACATACCCGCAGGGAATTGTTCGTGAGCAAGACACCTTTCTCACTTTCGATCCTACAATGAAGGACGTAAAGCGGTGTTAATACTAAGAGTTCTTTACTCACCACTTAACAACAGCAGCGGCAGCACCGAGACAAAGATAGTACTGCTTGCTGTAGCCTTGAGACATACAAAGATTGGAATCTTTCAAAGCCAGGCTTTGGATCAAAAGGAGGCCCTGCATTGGCAAGTTCTATCCATGAGAAAACATAAAATAAAGGAAAGAAAGCACTAGAAAGATTCACTCACCTTTGTATCATCAAACCACTTTCGGGACAGCTCCACCTTAGAAATTTCGGTTAGACAAAAAGCAGCGAAGAACACACAGTACACGCACCTTTCGTGCGTCGGACCGGCTGCAAAAGGCTTTGAGAGCCACGGACCCGGAAGAAAACGCCGGACTAGTCGCCGGAAGAATGAGCTCGGAGGGATTATAGAAATGGAGCATCGTCATCGTGTTCTGGAACGAGCGACTCGTCTCGATGTACTGCGAAAGATGCAGCGATGCTGTTCTCAGATCGAATGCCGCCAGTCCTACCTGAGAATCAAGCCCGAAATGTGATATTTCTCGCAGATCGATCGATCGGTTGAAAGATTGATGAAATATGGCGAGATCTCACCTCCTTGGCCCTGTTCTCGATCACTCCTACCACAAAACCGGACGATCGCGCCGCCTGCTCGTCCATGGCGCGCTCGCCTCGTCGATAAACCCTAGCAAGAGGCTACAAAAATTTGCATGTCTTTAAAACTTCTATGTTAGCAAGAAAAGCTTGATTATAAGAAAACCTTTATGTGCCTAGTCAGTACATTTTTATAAGTAGCTAGATCTTTCCTAACACAAGAGAATGTATTATGTCAAGAACAAAAGCTCTCTTTTTTTTTCGACATTGGGTTCTCACCTCTCGCGATCGGACGCGGCTTGAACCTTCGCTGTCAAGTAAAATTGTGCAATCTGTAAACCCTCAGCTGTTCCCACCAATGTCACCTTCCTGCTCACCGAAAAAAAAAAAGAAAAAAAGAAAACCAAGCGAGAGATGCTAAGTTGTTGATCGAGAACATACTTTGAAGACTCTCACCTATTTTTTGTGCCTGAAACAAAATCCCCACGCTCTGAAATCTTGATAGTAACACCACTAGCCTGAAACAAGCACAAACAATGATCATGAATGAGAGTTTTGGAAGGAAAAGAGTGCGTCTCTTACCTGTTGAATCTCTCCGAGAGTCTTTCCGCCGCGACCAACAATGGCTCCAATGTGTTCGTCGGGAACAGCCAGCGTAATGGAGGTCGTGACAGGGCAGGACTCGAGCACGGGAAGGAGCACCGGGTATGGCGCTCTCATAGGCAGTATTGGAGTCATCATCCCCTGGAAACAAAGACGAGTTTAGATAGAACAATCGAAACAATTTGAAGCAAATCACTCACCTTGCTTGCAGGTCCTACGTTGGACGGAATGGCAGATGCGATGTTGCGGCCTACTCTGTTCTGTGGAAGTCCTATACACCCTGAAAAGATAAAAAAGAAAATAAATGTAGGACAGAGTGAGAAAGAGCAAGTTCATCTAGTTGGTACCTGTGTAAGAAAGAGGAGCTGCAGCATAATCAAGATAGCTAGAATCCCCGAGCAACTTCGTGAGAATAAGTTCCACGGCCTTGAGCTGCTGCTCAATGCTGCCTGTGATGGTAACCAGGCGGTCACTAATTCCCTGTAGTATGCCGGACAGCTTAATGCTTGCTTCCGAGTCCTCGATGAATGATCTGGAAGAACGCTTGAACGAGATTCCTCAAACAGAAAAAGCTTACTTGATGGTTCCACCCCCCTTGCCAATTATGGCTCCACAAACACTGTTTGGCACAACAAGTCGAAGTTGATTTGGCTTGCTATCAGTTTGGCTGTCGTCTTCCGTCTGAAGAAAACGAAGACGATAGCAACGATCAGTCATAGGCCTAGTTGACGAAAACGAGGAGGGCATACCTCTTTCTGGATCTTAGAAAGAATAAGGTTAAGAGCCGTGAGAACATCGTTGATAGCTCCACTGAGAACTACAACGCGGTCTGTTGTTCCCGGAAAAAAATCCTGGCTACGAGAGAGCTGGATGCGAGCTCCCGACTGTGACTGCAAATCGCTTATAGTCGCGCCTCCTTTGCCTATGACAGATCCAGCCTCCGCATTGGAGACAAGAAACCTGGCACTCGACTGGGAGCCATTGCCATCCTCTGCCACCCAGAAAGAAGAAAAAATGTGAGTTGTTTGTGCAAACCTCGAGAAAAACAGAGGGAAAGAACAAGCATCAAAGGAAAATTCCACGCCTAAAGAAAAAGAAACTTTCACTGCACGCGAAACAAGCAGGGACGCAAGAGGAAAGAGCGAAAAGCGTGAAAGAAGGAACCAAAAGCATGGGCGAAACTTGCGAGAAAGGAGATCGAGCGAGCTAGAGCAGAGATCTGGAAACCCAATTCACTCCACTCTCACCCGAGGAGGACTTCATGGAGCCCCCGCGAGCGCGCTTGGGGCTTCCTCCGCGCGGCTCCGGCGACATGCCCCGCTCCATCATCATCGTGTCCTGCGAATGCTGCTGGAAATGCTGCTGCTGCTGCTGCTGCTGCTGCGGGGAGTGATGATGCTGCTCGTGGTGCTCGTGGTGGTGGTGGTGATGATGCGAAGAATCGCGCTCCCTCTCCTCGCGGCGCCGCCTCCGCCGAAAATGTTGCTCCTGCTGGAACTGCTGCTGCTGCTGCTGCTGGTGCCGATCGCCGTCCCGCCGTGGCAGATCTTGCTGCTGGTAGAGATTAGGGGGCGGCGGCGGCGGATTATGATGGAAAGAGGGGAGATTTTGGTGGAATCTGAGCTGCTCCGGCTGATCAGCATCACTCCAGGGCTCCTGTGCCTCCTCCTCCTCGTGTCCCTCTTCCTCCTCCTCCTCCTCCTCCTCCAGCTGATCTTGATCCTCCTCCGCCGCCACCGCCACAGCGATCTCCGCCTCCTCCGCCACCGCTCTCGTCGCACGGATCCTCCTCCCGCATTCGCTGCCCTGCTAGCCCTAATCCCAAGCCCTAAAACCGCACAGCACTTAATGTGATGATTTAAACCCTTAATAATTCCAGGTGGACAAATAAAAAAGATCCCCATTTCGAAATACGAAAAGCCCGGAAAAATAGAAATAATTCGTCGAATATATCCTTTCGGAATCATGCAAAAAAAAAAAATTAAAGAAAAAGTCAGTTTGACTGCCACACCCACATCGCGGCCGTCCGACTGGACGGCCGCGATCGCCCCTTGTCCGGGTCAACAATAAAGCAGGGAGCATCCATATCTCCTCATCGTGCCAATTTAATAAAGGAAGGAAAAGGAAGGAAAAGGAAGGCATATCACCACTCACTCACATTCTCTCCCCGTTGTTGCGTTACACGGTTAAGTGTTTGCTTTACTTTTCTTTCTTCTCCCAAGTTCCGCGATGACACGCTTCACGGCACTTAAATGTTCTTGTCATCGCCCAAAACTGCCAAAGCGATCAACAGTGAGACGAGCAAACCTGGATTATAAATCCCACCCAGACCTCCTCCTCCTCCTCCGTTCTAGTTCTCCTTTTTCGCAGCGCTCTTCTTTTTTTCTCTCTTATCTGGTTCTTCCAGCCGCGAGGCGATGGCGAGCAGCAGCAGCAGCAGCAGCAGCGCGAGCTTCTCGTCCCTGATGCAGCCACAAGTCAGTCGCAGCAGCGGCAGCAAAAGGAAGAACTTGCGAACGAGATCGGGAAGAACAGGTACTTACCACAAACACGATCTCTCTTGTGCCGAAGTAGCTGAAAAATTTAAGCTTTTGTCCACTCCCAGTCCGGATAAGCTGCGAGAAGTCCTCGGAAGAAATGCGAGATGTCAAAACTCTCGTCCCACCAAGTGGCGGCAGCTTTAGAAAGCAGCTCACCTCCATGCCGTGCTCGTCGGGATTCCGCGACTGGAGGAGCTTCCGAGCGGCGCTGCTGATGAACGAGGCGGGGCAGCAGCAGCAGCAGCAGCCTCATCAAGCTTGGGCTCACCAGATCTCGTGCCTGGAGCCGGGCTCCGTGCTCGTCGCCACCAGCGCCGTGCAAAGGCACTCTTTGTTCCAAAACTCGGTGGTTCTCATCATCCAGTCCAGCGAGAGCTCTTGCAAGGGCCTCATTCTCAACAAGCTCATGCCTTTCCCTGTGGACGACGTCCCGTTGATGGAGCCCGACGCGATTCGCTTGGCCGAGCTTACGTGTCCCGCGTTTGTGGCCGGGCCGCACTTCCCGTTTTCCTACAAGCCACAAGTCCACTTGTTAACGTCCAGCAATCACTTGCGAGGCTACAGAACGCTCACAGATGGACTTTACCTCGGCCAAAGTCACACGCTGAGATCGACCGTGAGCAGCGTCCAGCGCGGCCTTGTGGATCCGGAGGACGTCCGGATCCTCGTCAACGAGGTGGAGTGGGAGCGGCAGCAGCTGGAGGTGGAGATCCGGGCCTCCAACTGGTGGAAGATCTTGTCTTGCAGCAGCGACACGCTGCTTCAAGTTCCAGCGTCTCAGCTGTGGAGAAGTTTGACTAGGCACCTCGAGCAATAGCAGAGATTCGATCGTATCCCGTGTTGTACAAAGCTGGCCTGCACAATGGAAGAGCACAGTGTCAGTCTCGCACAAAAAGTATAGCAACGCGATAAGGTACACGTTGCAGTGGAGGCATTGTAGCTTTAGCGAGGACCGAAAGAACAGGCCAGGCACACAAAAGCAAGCAAGGAAAAAGCGCAGCCAGAGTGTTAGAAAACGAGCAACGAGTTTTATTTGTAGACTTCCAGCTTACACACTCACGAAATACTTACGACACCGTCAATCCGCTTCTGGGACATCGAGCAGAGTCTCGGTGGCGTTTTCCTTTGCGAGAGTTTCCTGGCAGAGCGACAATTGGTTTCGCAAACTTCTTACGAGCTGAGTGAGTGTGTGGATTTGTTTCTCCTGTAGGAATATGATCTGTGAAGAAAGCGAAGTTTGTCCGGCTTTCTTTCTACCAGGAAAGTGTAAAGAATACCTGTTCGTTAACTTGGTGGCTGGATGCGTGTAGCGCTCTAGGGGGTGGTTCTGCCTCGGGCTCAATCTTTACTTGTTGGAGCCACTCCGTTTGAGAGGAGAAAATCAAAAACAGGAGCACTAGAGCAAGCACCATAGGCCTGGACATCCTTATCGTGCCTACATGAACAAAATAGGAAAGAAATCGATCAACGAAAATGCGAGAAACCACAAACAAGCATCTCAACACAAACGAAAAAATTTGATAAAGGATCACAAGAAAAATCGGTCCCGATAGGGTTTGAAATGTGATCGCGACGAGTAGCGCCTAGACGATTGAATCAGTGGCAGGGAAAACATACCTCATGAAACTCAAGATCAAGGCGCCGCGATCTCGTCGTCTCCTCCAGCATCGCCGCAGAGTGAAGACCGCCTAGATGAAGTTCCAGGTTCGAACCTCAACACTATGTAAGATGATTATATTTAATGTTTTATATGATAATATGATATTTATGACTTTAAATCTATAATATAATATTTTATGCAAAAGGTTTTAAAAAATAAATCAGTAATAATGATTTAAAATAGAAATAAAAGAATGAAGTTAAATATCTCATTTCAAATGATAAAACCACAAAACCTAAGAAATTATTAATAAATTAAATCAAAATATATATTGTTGTGAGGTCCAAGTGTATGGCTACAATACAATATTAGCGTAGTGGGATTTTGGTAGCTATTAAATTGGTTTCAATTTGAATATATAAGCTAGGGTTTCCAAGTTAATTGATATGTATATTTCTGTATTCCATTTCTATATTCCATGTACTCATATTGGTGGAGATGAAAGGCAACTTTGATTGTCTTTAAGGAGTATGTGGTGAAACACTAATAAAACTCTACACCCTTATAATGTACATATATCAAAGAGATGGCAAATAACTATTTCAATTTGAATGCTGAAAGTTCATATATTTTGCAGTTATCTCTTTGAAGGTCCGAACAAGTCATTCCACTAAATCATTTAACTGTGGATGATAATCACTCGTGAAAGTGTGGTGTATCTTCAATTAAGATATTAAAACATAAAATACCTTAACCATAAATGCGAGACTATTATTTGAAAGAATCTACTCCAGATAGAAATACTAGAGCACCACTTGATCCAATAAAAGTTATAAATGCCCTAACAAGAACACCGACTTCCACTTAGTGAGTCAAGTAGTCAAAAAAAATAATCACATACTTATTGCCAACAGTCGATTGTGGAAAAGGCCCTATTAAGTCAAACACCACTGACTTAAATAGATAAGAAATTGCAATTGACTCCAATCGTCTTTCTATAATATAAGGGGGAGTATTAAGAGTTTGGCACCACATGCAGTTGATAATATCACATCATATCTTCCATTAATAGAAAGGCCTATGTAGCTTTTTAGTTACACAATAATATCCTATATGCCCACCTAAAATAAGAGAATCATGGTAGGTATGAAGAAAGTGTGGAATAAAGATTAAAGGCATCACTAACTATAAATGATCATTAAGATCCGTCCCCACAAAATAAAAAAGATTATCTTTAAAGTGATATTGAGAATGTAATTATCAAAATGGTAAGTCATTAGTAAGTAATGTAGAATTTTTAAACCTATCACGAAACTTTTGAATCCATAGCTCAATATTTTGAGCCTCATGAACCTCATCAAGAGCAGGTATATCTTGCCTTGCACCTTATGGACACTGAACATCAAGTATAACAATTGATGATGGCATGGAATCCTTGTTTAAAAAATCCAAAGATATTGTAATAACAAACTCGTCATAAACATGAGAAGAGAGTGAGAAGGAAGAGAAGCTCAAGAAAGAGCATTAGCATCAGCCATAGAACTCCTCAGACGATAAATAACATCAAAATCATATATCTAAAGCTTCAAAACCCACCAAACAGTACAACTAACCAAGTTCTTCTACTTCAATAATGAAGTAATTGCAGCATGATTACCTTTTAGTAATGTCCAAGAACCATATGAATATGCATGAAATTTCTCAAAATCCCAAACTATTGCTAAACACTCCTTCTTTGTCATGAAATAGTTCACGTCTACTGGTTGTAATATACAGCTAATATATATAATGGGATGGCGCTAATTAGACACACTCAAGCTCTTTTGCATCAACACACCTCCAAGACTGATATTAGAAGGATCCATGTGCAAACTGAAAAGTCAAGTATAGTTAGAATACACCAAAACTACAAGAGTCATCAATATCTCTTTAAGATTAGTAAACACTTGCTCACAATCCATAGATTAAATGAAAAATGACATTAATAACTTCAACAACACTCATAATGATGCAATGCAATAAAAAAGATGATTAGCAAAATGACCAAAATATTGCACCTTGCCCAGGAAGGGCCACACATCATTTACATACTTTGGAATAGGAAATTTTAGAACAACCATAAGTTTGTTAGGATCAACTTGTAAGCCCTCACAAGAAATGCGGTACACAAAATAAGTCATGTCCTTAGACCTAAACATGCACTTCGATGAAATTTGTATGTACTATTCCCCAATGCCCCTAAAACAACAGCGAGAGCGCACTCTTAGAGAGACTAGCGAGACTACGAGCATGGATGCCCGGCGCTGCCCATGGGCCGTCCACCTCCTAGGTGACTCCACTGCGAAGGTTGAAGCCACCTGCTACGCTCCATGGCTAGCACAACTTGCCATAGAGCGCTCCTCCACCAACGTGCCTCCAGTGCCAGAACAACGTCCAAACGCGATAATACTCCAACTCGTAGCTCCATGCGAGGTGTGAACGTCCTCCAACTCAAGGCTGGAGTGTGCTACTTTGCCTCCCACACAAGACAAGTGCGCTAGCTCATCTTCGAATGAGTCCTAGCCCCTGCAATAGGAACTAGGAAAGGGCACGAACCTCCTCCTAAGGGAGTGAACTCCAGAGTAGGCATTGGAGGAGAGATGTATGGATCCCCCACGCGTGTACCGCCGCATCGACTCTGTTGGCCGCTGGTCCCAATTGTGGCAGCAGTCCCTACCACTGGGTCCAAAAATCCTCCCTTCTCGATCTTCCTCAAAGCGAGACACCGTGCGTGGTCATCCAAAGAGAATCCAGAAAGCTGGGAACTTTTTCAAGTCCCAGTTGCTCCAAGTCACCCCTAAAGCGACATCCAGCTCCACCAATCCTTGACCGCTACCGCCATCGTCACGTAGATCGCATAGATCTTGGCAAAGAGCCCCATTTCTAGGGCTTTTGCAACTGTCCTTCCACTGTCGAGATGCCCAAAAACCCTAACCCTAGCTACTGCCCAAGAACCCTAATTCCAGAGCGCGAGCTAGGGTTGTCCAGATCTCCTGGATCCCAGATTTGAATGAAGCGCTGCTGCTGGGAGTGCTGCTCGCCACTCCCTAGATGCCAGCCGTGAAGTCGAAACGAGAATTTGAGCGAAAACCAAGCCGTGGGAGAGAAAAGAGGAAAAAAAGAGCCTGTCCTTTGCCATAGTCACTCCGGTGAAGTGAGTGGAGGACTGGTGAAGCTGGCGATGTCCCTTTTCCTCGCCTCTATCGCTCCCACAACTCGATTTCCCCCAAGAACCGAAAGCCCCAAATCTTGAAAGCTTGCAAACCTTAGCCGATGCTGCAACTAGGGTGAGCGAGATCTCCAGATCCGTGGCAGATCTCGCTGCACCATTGTAGGAGGACATGATGCTCCACTCCTACAAGCCCCCCATCGAAGGAATCGAGAAAACTCCTACCCGTTTGGGAGAAATCGAGATTCAAGCGCCGAGATGCTTCTTTCGAGAGAAGAGAGGAAGAGGAGGAAGGAGGAGAGCCCTGCGTGCTGCTGCCACGGCACATGCGTTGCTGCTGCCGTCCTCTGCGCTCCCTCCCTCTCCTCCTCACACTCTCTCTCTAGTGCCTTCTAACTCACTCTCAAAACTTAGAACTTTAGGTCCCTTAGGTCCCTCCTAAACATGCACTTCGACCGCTTTAACTTTAAACCAATTTCCCATAACTGATTCAACACCTTTCAACCATCACGGACATGTTCCTCCTATGTCTCTTTCGAGTGAATCAAGTTATCATCAATGAAATCAGCAGTCACTTCTGGCATATCGCAAAGAACCTTGTCCATCAAAAGTTGATGGAGTATTGTTCAAAACAAATGTTATCACCAAGAACTCTGTCAAGACCCCCAATAAGATCAAGATTGGAAAATGTAAAAGGCAAAGAGAAAAGCTAATAGAGACAAAGAAGAGGCCTTAGACTGGCATTAATTCAGATTGTGGAGAAATAGAACAAGGCTAACCTATATATACTATAGGTTGATGAAGCTCCACCACTCTTGGATCGAGGACAGCCTAAATATAGCTGAGGTTGAGGAGGCACCACATCATCATCAGAAATGTGGTTTGAGAATCAAGAATCATATGGGAAATTAGAGAGTCAGGAATAGGGAAGTGTCTCGAGAGTCAAGAATGTGGTCTATGGGTCAGGAATTCAGTGAGAGTCAGGAATGTGGTAAAAATTGGGGGATTCCTAACAAACTCATACAAACCAGATGATGTACGAAAAGTAGTCTTAAGAATATCTTTCTTGGCCATTGGCACTTGCCATTACCCAAAAGCAAGATCTAACTTTGTGAACCAATGACTTCTCCCCAAATAATCTAAGAGATCTGCAATGTGAAAAAAAGGGTACACATCCGAGATCATCACTTTGTTTAATGAATGATACTTGATGCAGAAACAAATGCTCCTATCAGGCTTCATCACAAGATAAGGTTCACATCCCCAAGGACTCCATAACTTTTGAATAACATTTTTTTTCAACATCTCTTTGACATTTGTGTATAAAATCTTGATTTCTTTTGATGGCCGAAAACGAATAGAAGCCTTGATTGGACGAGTATTCTCAATTGGAATAGGATGACGTGTTGCAATCTTGGCCCCAAACGACAAATCAAATTCAAAGAGATTAATATACTCCTTCATAAGCTAGTCAATCACTACAACATAAAGACCGTCGTAAGGATCGGAAAAGAGAATAGAGGAATAAAATGGAAATATAGAAGGAAGTAATAAAGAGATAAAAGTGATGGAAGCAGAGCTAAAAGCAAAGGGACGGAAATGAATAAAAGTGAGAGGAATGGAAAAAATATAAGAAAGTATGAGACAAAGGGGAAAAGCCTCAAAGTCACACTTGGCATGATTGTGCCGCAACCAATCCATACCAATGATGAGGTCAAAAACTTGACTTAACACTACTAACAATGACTGCAATTCAAGCTTGAGATTGCCCACACACATAATTAGGTCCACCTCATCCTGTGCACATACATGTGTATAGCCATTGCCATACAAAATGAAAACTGACTCTGCTGCATGATGTAAATGTAGAGAGCAATATGTGGCAACAAGCCAAACAATAGATTATAAACTCAAGCCTATATCAACTAACATAAAGAGAATAAAAAGAGACCTTTTATTTTAAAAACAAGTTTGGAAAGAAAACACTAAATGAATTAGTGTTAAGTGAACCTCTTGATGATGCTCTAGAAAGAAAGATGGAGAGGTCACTAACTTATTCACACATGGACCCTCCTTTACTTGTACAACTTTTCATTTCCCAAAAGCATCTCAATGTCTAGACCTTTTATTGCAGTAGCACCAACAGGACATTGTTGATACCAAAATTTCCACCAAGGAAATAGAAGCCATTAATTCGGAAAATGTTGATAACACTGATAAATGTGACCAACTTCATTGCACACTTAGTAGTGGGCATCATGGCCACAACTACATCCTTGCCCTTGCCCTTGAACTTTGGTAGCAGCAACATCAACATCTATTGGAACAAAATCATCTCCCACAAGAAGTGGAGCTAAAGAACATATAGCAAAAAGTGGAAGAAGTGATATCTCATAATATTGTGCTAAGTGAAAAGTATTATCACTAGCTGGAGCAAGTGCATACACAAATCTTATAAGATCTTGATGAAATGCTAGCCATAACATTCCCAACTTGATCCGCTTTGACATATTTAGCTCCGCACGAAGCAAAAGGCTTAAAAAATGAATGCCAAATTTCATCATAGACTTAAATGGCTCTTAATGAAGATGATGCAATTGTTTGAAGGCATTATCACAATTATCAACATATCCAAATACGAGTTTAAAGATATTTGAGAGAATGCTCTAATCCTTATGAGTGGCTGTGCTTAAACCATTGTACCATTGCAATGTTGTCCCTTAGAAATATGTGGGGAAATTCACGCAAACACTAAGCATCATCCCAAGAATAATATATGGCAATCATTGTGAAGTGATTAAACCAATAGTCATCAAGAAATTGCACCAACTACTACTCTAGAGTCAAAGGAGGAGGAGGCTACTACTTTGCCATGAAGATGAATAAAAAAGAAAGAGCAAAAGAGAAAAAGTTGAGAAAAGTTATAAGAAAGGGAGATTTAGACAATACAAAAAATATATCTAAACCAAAATCTGTATAAACTCTTATATGGTCATAATCCAATACTATCATGATTGAATCATGATAGTATTTACCGCACTAAAATTTGACTTGAGTTTAGGGTTTCAGCTAAACCCTTAACCTAAAAATTAAGGGTTTACCTTAACTGGTTTACCTTCATGATTGCCACAAACTACCAATGCTAGGTTGTGGAATCAATATTTGACGAACATTCTTCTACTTGTCCAAATAGAATTTACCTAACACCTAGGTAATATATAAGTGAGACAACAATAACACTACAACTCCTATTATCATCCACTTATGGCATATAAAGTGGATGACTTGTTATTAGTCTATTTTCCCAATCTTATGGTATATGGTTTATTTAAAAGGCTTTTTGCTCATTGGAAATGACTGTATTGAATGTTGTAGCAAGTTGAATTGCAAGTTTATGAAGTTTGGCATTGTAGTGTATATGGTTTTTACCTTTATCCTATGGTGATATACCATAGAATAACCACGAAGTAGAACCTAAACCCTTTATGTGCTATGTCACATGTCATGTGCCATATGCCACATGTCCAAATACAACAGAGTGGAACCCGAGTTTTAGGGCATTGAGCCACTGAATGAAGGAATGGAGCCAAACTCTTAAGTTTGTAATTAAAGAGCAAAGGAATTGGAGCATGGAGCAACTCTTGAGTGTTCAGCTTAAGAAATGAAGGGACAAGAGCATAAAGTGACTTCAAACAATCTTAGAACTTTCAACATCTGAATGCCAGGACTAGTATGCAAAATGGAGCCAAATGGAGTCTTTTACTATTTTAGTATACCGGTGGCCTAATACAAAGATATGGGTACTCCACCAGCTAGCATGTTGTGGAACTTGGGTTTAGACCCAAGTCAGATGTAGAACAAGGATAGTATTAGGAGTTAGTCTTTAGAACAAGCTTGAAACTTACTAACTATAGAATGATGTTAGATTGCAAATTGGACATAGCATCAACACCATTATGTTTAGAATAATCTTTACATTCCATAGATATGCCAAATTAGCAAATCTAAACACTTTCCATAAATAGCAACTATGACCGAACAGTGCTAATACAAAGGGTATGATAGCGAAGGTGTTTGGCAGACACAATAAGCTATCATTTGGTGATATTAAGGGACTAGTTTCAATATATAGGGGTTCTTGTCACTAGCTAGTGCAAGACATAACGAGATAGAGACTCCTTACACAATGATCTATTAAGGTTTAAATATAAAATGAAATTACTCATAAATAAAAGTGCACTTTTTCTTCCTAAGGCTAAATATGCTTAGTTAATAGCACGTAGGAATTCTATCCTTATACTCATCTAGTTTAAGTACACTCGAAATGCCCAGTTAACTCCACTAGCATGTGGTTGATAAAGGGTCTAGCAATACCAACCTCCTGCCATCATGGCAATAAGGAAAGAATATTTGAAAAAATTAGCCAATAAATAACTTTCAATACCCACAATCACATTTGCAGCACTTTCCCCCCTTTAGGAAAGATCAATATCCTTGTTGATGCACACTCTAATCTAGAGCACTAGTAAGGAAACAACTCTAGAAAAAGTTCATGGTGATCACACTATGTGAAAAATACACCAACTTAAATGAGTTAAGGTAACCTTTCTATTTAACCTAAATGCACTACTAATTTAGACACTTTTTGGTTGTCACCAATAAAGAAATGACTAACAGAGTTAGCCACCCTTGCTACACTATGTATCACCCAACTTACAAAAGTGTGATATGCCTCTACCTACAAGGATATAAAGAGAAAAGCCAAATGCCACAACCCTTATGAGCAAAGAAACCAAACTGTAAGCTTTTGAATTTGGACTTTTCGGGAGGTCACTTAGTCCAGTACTATTCAAACCCAAAGACGCTTAACCCTAAGTATCCCAAAACCCTTAACTGATTAAAAAAAAGGGTGCACTTTTATTCATGGGCTCTTTCCCTCTATATTTGAACCCCATGGATTGTCTCTCAAATCATTCTCTTTGGTTGCTTACAATCCACTACACTTCCCTACAAGTTCACGCCGTCATGAATGAAAGTTGAGAGCCGCAGCTCTCCCAAGAGCCTCACTCTCTTGACACCTTACCACTTGGGTCGAGCCCAGCTAGAGCAAATTGGACCTACTAGATGTCAATCAACATATGGATATTTAAGAAACTTAATTATCAGTGAATAAATCTTAGATTAGAATACAAAAGTATTCTAAGTAAGTTATCATTTGATATACTAGAATTATAATATAGGAACCACCAAGATCATCATAATTGGAAAACATAGGATTCACCCTTCAATAAAATTTAATAGCAAGTAAATCATCAAGAAAACTCAATGATACAACTTAATTATTAAAGATTGCAAACAATATGCCAAACAACTTAAAGAACATAAAGTATTAATGACAGATAAGTAAAATGCTCGTAAATATATCTCTTGAAAGAAATAACATCCTAATATATTAGAATTAACTTAAGTAACAATTAACAAAAAAGAATGAATGTGGCAAGACTAACAAACACTCACTCATACCAACTATTGTACTAACCAATATGAAAAGATCCTGGTTAACAATATGAAAAAACTCAAGTTCTTAAGCAAGCATCAGCAATATCCTATAGATATCTCAAACCCAAGAAACCAATCTAGAGCAAACCACAAAGAACATATGATAATATGGAAAGCTATAAGCCATTAAAGAGAATAACTAACTATTATAATTGATTATCAATCATCCCACCAATAGAGAGATGCATAATCATCATTGAAGAAGAAATCCACCATCCTAAAGAATAACAAATCATTCAATATCAACAATAATCAAGCAAACCTTTGACAAGGATAATCAACTATCCTAAATGATAGTCAATCATCACCAATAATTACCGAATGCAAATACTAACTTCAACATTGAAGCTAATGAGCCAAAAATGCCTTCCCTAACAACTTCTAACAAATAATGAGTATAAAAACTTAAAGAACCAAAAGCTCAAAAAAGCCTATAGCCTAATGTCACTTATGTTAAAAAAGAAATCATGATGCAACCCATAATATCTTTTTTAACATATTCATAAGTTAAACTTCATAATGCAAAGTTAATGAAAAGCATTTCTACATCAATCCAAAAGCCAAACACAAAAAAGTTATGCTCAACAAGTAGGCACTAAATGATCCTCCATAAATCCATCTATAGCAAGACGTAACTCACTTTATAATAAACACAAAAAGAATCATATATATCAACTTAAATCCAACAAGGAATTAACATTTTTAATATTGATCACTAACTCTTCCTCTCATAAAGTTAGCATAATCCATGGGTGAAATACTTTTCAAGGAAAAACTCAAAACTCAACTCTACTAAATAATCTCATCTAGAACATAATTAACTCAACTTGCCACTTAGTTCGTTTGAACAATATAATTGCTAATTAGTAAATGCATGAATGCCAATAATATAAAGCTACAAGTAAATCATTAACACTATTTATATCAAGACTAATGAAACTCAATATCAATCATACGGAAAGACATCTCATCTTACCCTAATCTTAATATCAATAATGCCAATGATGAGGCATCACTTTATTGCCATCAACACTAAAGCAAAGCTAATAGAAAATAAAATTAAATCATTACCCAAAACTCTTTAGCAACCAAGCTAACCAAAGTCAAAGATACCTTACTCAATATCCAAGATTAAATCTTCAACAAAACTTATTTACATATAACACATCATCAAGGAGTGATTCACGACATTCAAGACTTAATGTAATCCAACATTATAGACTACATGTAACCAAATGATATCGACAGAGGTAAAGTCAATATGTTAATATGAAAAAACCATGTAAGTTTCATGACACAATCTTTTACAACACCATCTAGTAAAGCAAGTTTATCATTGCTAAATCATCATTGAGCAAAGCTAATATCACACTCCTCAACAAAGTTTACAAAAAATCACTAGTTCCAAAGCAACTAACAATCACTTTTCAACTTGCCTTTCACAAGACTCAAACACTAAACTCATGCCATTGAGTCATATACTTGTCCACTATGAATGTAATACCTTAGATACAAGATATAGGAACATAGAAAAACATAGACTAAATAACTATTTGAATCCAATCGTACAACAATAAGCTTACCAACATGTTTAGCCAATAGCTCTAAGCATGCCTTGAAGAAGCTAACTATGCATGATCAACACATAGTCAAAAATAAAGTGAAGACCATGAGATGGACTTATATTAGTACACAACCTCCTCATAAACAAAGTAATAGTATGGGTATTAATACCACAACCTCAAACAACTAAATTGAACATTAGTATCCTCAACAAGGTGCAGGGGCATCAAGACCAAATCAAAATTAGTGAGAACTCACTATTCTCATAGAGTTTAATAAAATGCAAGATACAACTTGCCACTTAACATAACATGACAAAAGAAAGGCATAAAGGTCATCTTTTTAGAAAAGTGTAATAGCCACTTTTCTATACCAATTCCAGACTTTATCCAACTCAATTGCATTAGCCTCAAAAGTCAATATCCCTTTTGGGTCGTATCATACAAACTACCTACTAAGGTTTAAGTTGTATTGGCTTATAAAAATAAAATGGTTTTCGAACAAAATGATCAACAGATTAGCCATTAGAAAAGTCTAAGAAAATTTATGAAAAATTTTCCATCCTAGAGAAAGAATGACTCCCAATCTAGAAATATAAACTTTCCAAAACTCAACCAACTTTCTTCTACCTACAACTTGATATAAGTTCATCTCAACATAAATTCTCATGACCCAACAATATGTTTAAGCATTGAACATTTTACTCATATTTCCAACATCCAACACTGACATCCGCAAAATGCAAATGACTACTCAAGACCTAATCACAAAGACCATATATTGGGATATTCACATTGTATTAACACTTTTCTTCAATCACATTCAAGATCATTCAAGATTCAACAATCCTTTATTCTATGGTGATTTACCATAGGATAACCACGAAGCAAACTAAACCCTCTATGTGCTATATATCACATATTATATGCTATATGTCTAAGGACAGTAGAGTGGAACCCAAGTTTTATGGGCTATTGAATGAAGGAATGGAACCAAACTCCCAAACTTGTAGTTAAAGAGTGAAGGAACAAGAGTGTAAAATAACTCTTGAGTGTTTAGCCCAAGGAGCAAAAAGACAAAAGCATAGAGAAACTTGAAATAATCCTAGAGCTTCCAGCATCTTAATGCCAAGATTAGCATATAAAATGGAGCCAAACGGAGTTTAGTGCTATTTCAGCATACCAATGGCTTAACACAAAGATATGGGTACTCCATCAGCTAACATGGTGTAAAACTTAGGTTTAGACCCAAATTGAACATAGAATAAGGATAAACACTCAAATAGGAGTTACACTATGCTATAGGTTAATTGACCATGCCCGACTTACCCACAATCCCTACTACACATTTGGAATGCCTTCAGTACCAGGAATTAGTCTCTGGGACACGCTTAAATTTTATTAAATATAAAATGGCATTAGATTATGAATTTGGATAGGGGACCAACACCGTTGTATTCAAAACAATCTCTACATTCTGTAGATATACTAAATTAGCAAATCTAGACATTTTTCATAAATAGCAATTGGGACCAAACAAAATTAATACAAAGGTGAGAGTGTTTAGAAGACATAGTAAACTATCATCTGGCAGTATTGAGGGACTAGTTTCAATATGTAGGGGTTTTTGTCATTAGCTAGTGTAAGACACAACAAGATAAGAACTCCTTACCGAGCTAAGTATGCTTAGTTAATGGCACATAGAAATTCCATCCTTATGCTCATTTGGTCTAAGTACACTCGAAATGCCCAATTAACTCCACTAGCACAAAAGGGGCTAATAAAAGGTTTAGCAATATTGACCTCTTGCTGTTGTAGCAGTAAGGAAAGAATATTTGAAAGGACTAGCCAACAAATAACTTTTGATATCTGCAATCATATTCAAAACATACATGATGTCCAACAGGCCGATATACATATACAATAGCCAAAACACTTCGTACAAAATGATTAGGAATAACTGGCACCACTTATAAATTCATCGATGCCTCATCTTGATATTTCTTTAGATCCCGGCCCATCCATGAGAGAATCTTGATGGTTTTCCATTATTTCAAAAGGAATGAGGTTGTATATTAATATTAGTGTAGTGGGATTTTAGTAATCATCAGATTGGTTTCAATCCAGACCATTTGCTCCTATCCATTTCCATATTCCATGCACTCACAATATAAAAATTTAGAATGTATAATGTCTATAAATACACATACACACACACACACACACACACACACACATATATATATATATATATATATATATATATATATAAAATACTCCTTTATTTAAAAGTGCTATTGCCATATGGCATCTAGCATCTTTTATTCCATTTTGAGAATATTATTTATGAATATACTTATAATCTATTAGTTCAAATTCAAAAACTTCAAATAGATGGCATAGATTGCTTCAATTTGATTTGAATAACGCTCTAAATGAAGTGAAACTTTGTAAGGCGACTAGACAGATTGTGAGCTGCTCTGTGTGTGTGTGTGTTAATTACTTGAAGAGAGTTACTTGAAGCTCCAGAAGCTTATTGAGTCCACTATGAACAATCCCAAAGCTCTTAAGCAGTATGTGCCCCTTCAACAGCATGCCTTGCAAGGTGGCCTATGCAGCATAGGATTGTTCTTCTTACTGAGATGAGAAGGGTAAGTGATGTTTACTTCCTCTGTCTTATTTTTCTCATTGATACTGGTTTTTTTTTTTAATATGATAGTTCATGTATCTAACTGTCCTCTATATTTTATATAGGAAAGACTCCAGTCTCGATGTGGATGAGATTTTCTCCTTGTACTACATTGTCAACCAAAGCATTCAAGCTTTCCCCATCAACTTCCGCAACACTGCCGACAACAAAACCTTGAAGGTAAAAGCTATATGCATTGTCCTACATAGTTTTGTGATGTTTTCCCATTCTCAAGCGAGATGAAAGGTCACCAAGCTTATCCAGGACCTGATCAACCAGCGAAGAGCTTCTAGAAAACCACAGAAAACAAGCATTCTTTCACTGCTCATGGATGAGCTGGATGACAAAGGAGAGGCTCTAGAAGTGCTGAAATCATAGACATGCTCATGAATGCTGGTCACAACTCAATGGCTGATGGTTTCCTAAAGCAAAATCATGAAGTGCTCAAGAAAGTGAAGATAAACATTTAGAATTTCATACAAACTTTCCTTCAAGACTATTCTGTAAAAGTTTCAAATTTTCTGTAATTAGAAAAGAAAAAAGTATTCTACTGAATTGTACCTCATGCAAGATGATACCCTAAGTACTCTCATGCCTCCACTATTCTAATTCATCCCTGTTGCTAATTCAAATTCAACCTCAGTGTGCAGCATGCAGCAGCAGTTGTACACGACAAAATGTTCATGATTGGAGGGAACCACTATGTGAAAGATATCCAGGTATGTAGCTTTTTGCTCTTTAATAACTGATGTTGCACCTTTACCATAGGTGCTCAATCTAAGAATTTTACCAGGTCCAAAGTTGAGAAAAAGCTCCCAACATCTCCTTTGTCCTCACCCATGCCACTTATCCCTTCAAATCAGATTTTGTCACCTTGTGCCGGTCATATCCTAGTAATCTTTCTAGCTTTATACATTCATCTTACAATATTCCTATGTGTTTTCAGATTCGAAAGAACAGGATGCTGTTTGTTGTGGGTGGCCACTAAAAAAAACTCCCTCGACTCTGTCTCAGGTTAATGTAATGCAGAGGAGCTTTGAGATCCATCTCACATCAGTGCTCTCTATCTCCAGTTCATGCTTTTGATACGGGGACTTTCACTTTCACTTGCAAGAACAAGATCCAGACTGGTAGTCAAGTCGCAAGGGAAAAAAAGTTGAGGAAATTGGTGGAATGGCTTTATATTTTTTTGTTTTTGTGTTAGAACTAAAACTTTGCAGCACTCTTTCAGCCTATGCAAGACAATGATTTAAATCCAAGTCTTCAAAAGGAGGACATCCCTGCTGTAAACAACTCTCCTCCATCCCTCTGACTGCCATCAGCAAATGGTGGGATTGCCACGGAGATGAAAATGGAAGAAAATGATGTCTAAGTGCTCCACTATTATGGAGAGATTCATGTTTGCCATGAATGGTTTTCATATGGAGAGATTGATGTTTGTAAAGAATGTTTTTCACCTCTGGTATATGGATGAAGACCAGCATCTCGCTATCAAGTTTGTCTTTTTTTGTGTGTGAAACTAGAACAAAAACATTGTAAACCTTGGTAAACTGGTATTATGGTAAAATAAAACCTGTGAACTAAAACCTTAAAAAGCTGTGGTAAAACTCTTTACTGTCAAAGGCTTTTCAAAAGTGTAACTAAATAGACACGTAGGTTAAGAAAAACTATTTCAAATCATAGCAAAAAAGACTACACAATTAGGTTGCCTTGCGCATTTGTCAAGAGGTAATTTTGTTTTTGTGTTTTCTGAGAGATAATTAGAAAGTCCTAAGGGCAACATTCAGTGTGCTTTTATTTTCTTGTGGTTTGGTTATTTGTCTATTTACTTATTTTCACCATCTAGAGCCTGCACACGTTGTCTAAGCTTCCATTTTCTAAAAGAGATTGTAAAATCTTCTATAGATCAATGGATGGCAAAAAAAAGAAGAAAACATGTGATCTAATTTTACATGAAGGCTGTATAAGTTCAACAAGTTTGAATTCATCTCTATATATGAATAAAAGCATGGATGTAAATGTGAGAAACCTGGTTTCCTTTGAAGAACCCCCAACAATTCCAAGATTAATACCCATAGAAAACATTTCTAGAAACACTGTTGAATTTATTACCCTACCTGTTAATGAAGTAAATCCTGGAAATGGAACAGAAAGCATGGAAAATACTAAACATTTAGGATTCTTGCAAAAAAACATAGATGGTAAATGTGAGGCAGATTTTATTGGACTCATGGATAAACATTGTGACTATTGATAGTCACAATGCTGTCTTCCAATAAAGCTTTTCTTTTTACTTGTGAAATACAAGCACAATGCTGTCTTGGTGAACGTGTGTCTATAGAAAAAAAAATTGAGTTCTCTGAAATGATTCATAAATTATTAGATGGAACAGTCCAACATGGAAAATTTAAAGAACTAATTCGAAATTATAATAGTGTTTTGGCATTTTCATCTATGGGGGCAAATATTGATGAAATTATTGGCAATGGACCATATTATTTCAAAATTCATAGACAAGTATACCATTTAATTGGCAGTTTTCATCCTAAGCAAGGTCATAATGCAAAATATTCTCAGCTTTATATTTTAGACACACTAGAAGCCATAGAAACAAGAATGAAAAGTAAATATAATAGTAAATGTGACACAGGATTGATGAATGAATTAGATGCTTTATTTAATTGGAAAGATTTTAAATGAATTTGACTGATGTGACAAAGGTCACAGAATAGGTTGTGTTCAAAAGACCACACTTGAAACTCAATTAGAAAATAAAATTGTGTCATGACAGGGCATTATGCATCTAGGTATATGTGTGCCTGACAAAACAACACTAGTCTAGCACATGTTATGTTACACATGTTTCTTTAATTGCACTGTTTCTAAATCTCAATAACTTTTTGCATTCTCAAACTATATCATTGAGTGCTTGAAGGCCCACATAAGGATGGGAGGGGACAAAGAGCTCACTGCAAAAGGCATCAATCCCTGTCTGATTCTAAACAAGTCCATGAATATTGGAAAGAAAAAAGCTGGTGTTGCCGGCAACCAGTACAAGAAGCCAAAGATCGAGTGCATGCCTGCCGACTTTCTTGAGTTTTTCCCAATTCAGGGGGACACCACACAAAATGATAACACAGTTGTTTGTATACAGCAGCCAAGACGATGTTCCCAGTTTTGGAAAGCAGAAAATTACGATGGTTCTAATGCACAAACAATGCCAGGTCCTTGCTCATTATGACTACTTTTTAAGGAAGTAACTCATTACGTGGTTTTGTAGCTGGAATGGACCATGTACGCATGCATCCTAAATTCCCTCTAACACAAGAAGCCACAAGTAGCTTTTGGTGGTAATTCAAATAGGCATATCAATATTCCTCTTTTCTTTCTAATGCATGATCTTACACTTTTTGCAGCAATAGCAGAGCTGCTTGATAATGCACTCAACCAGAAAACAAATGGAGTGACATTTGCCAACATAGATGTTCTCAAGAATCCAGTTAATGGCATGGCAATGCTTCTGTTTGAAGGTTTGTAAGACATTTTTTTTTTCTTTTTTCTTTCTTTATGCAAGTAACACTGTATTTGTTAATTTAGACAATGGTGGTGGAATGACTCTTGATCATTTGTGACAATGTATGTCATTTGGGTATTCTGTAAATGACACAGCCAAGAGAACAATTAGACAATGTAAGTGCCATCTTTTTTTTTTACATGTTTTTATATTATTTATACTACCAGATGGAAATGGTTTCAAGACAAGTAAAATGTGCCTTGGTGGAGATGTCATTGTATTTTCAAGATCAAATACTGCAGTAGGTGACAGGATAAGAGTTGACTGCTATATTTTTTGCCACTTTATTTAACATTGTGTACAGATTTATACAAAGTGTGGGATTACTCTCTTAGAGCTTCCTCTGTGGTACAGTGTAGCAAGATATTGTAGTTCCAATGGTTTTCAGTGGATAAATTCTCTTAGACGTGTATTCATCACATTCTTCATATTTGCAGCTGGATTATGAAGGAAATGGGCATGAGTTAAAAGAGATTCATAAAGGTACACATCAAGATTGGAAATTTTGTATGGATGTAATCACTAAATGGAGTCCTTATCAAAATGAAGGATCTATTCATAGCCAAGTAAGTACTCTAGATCAATAATCTTGAGTTATGTGTCTCTACTATTCAAGTTCAAGAAAATTAATGGCCAAGGGGCAAGAATAATTGTCTATAAATCGATGGGAGAATGATCAGCAACAAATTGAAGTAGACTTCAAATCTAATCCTCATGTATGTTTTATATTTTAAAAGTTTACTTTGCTGACACCCATCAAGGATATCTAAATTAGAAATGGTTAACATGACATATAATGTGAAATGGCCAACAAATATTCTAGTACAAAACACTTTTTCCTATACAAAAGTTCTCTATGGGTAAGAAAATTTTAAAATACACTTTCTCATCCATTCAGGTTTGTAGGTATATATTTCACTGTTGTATTTGCATCTACCAAAAAACTTTAAGATCACTCTTCAAAATCAGAAAGTTGAACACTTTGACATAAGGAGTGATGCAATGAGCAATGAGTAATTTCAAGATTCAAAATGATTTAAATGTAGTTGTCCCATTTATTCAAATTTTCTTTGATATTTATTCATCTTTGAATGTAGATGTCTACAAAAGTACACTTTTGGTACACACAACAAATAGATATACAAGGATTTAATGTCTACCACAAATTGACTTATTAAGGTAACCCATCATTCAAAAAGATCATTTTTCTCATTCAATGTATGACAACCCTTTTGGAAAATATGGAATTCCTCACGAAAACAAGGGTGAGGTGTCTATGGCAAGTTTTACTGTTTTACTTTTGATCTTTGATATATTCCTTAAGGTGGTTTAGCAGTTTTGGAAGCAAATTTTGTGGAGCCCACTCATGATAAACAAGGATTTGAAAGGACACCTATTATTCAACAACTAGAGCATCAACTGCAAATAATGCAGAAAAAGATTATGGTTAGCTTACTTGTTTACACCTTTTTGTAAGTTTTTTTTCTACACAGGAAGGACTATCAGAAAAAGCAGACCGAGAGACCAATTGCTGATGTTGCTTTTGCTACTGAGAAAAGGAATATGATGCATGAAGAAAAAACTTTATGCCAATTTCAGAATGTACAACAAACTGAACATATTCACAATAGAACCTTCTACCACCAGAATGATGTTTCTTTGCTAAAATATATTCACAAGATGCTAATCATTGTCCTTAAGAATATTAGATGGTGAGGACACAGAACCTTTTCAAAGAAAAGTAACAAAGGCATTGGAATCTCATTTTGCTAATGAAATAGATATTTGGTATAAATTTGTGAGAAACATAAATTAAATACAAGCTAACTCAAAATCCGATGAATTCCAGACTATAAAATCACAAACAGCAGAGTTCCTATCAAATAAAAAGCCAGACACTGAGATCACCTCCACATTGACATTGAAGGATGCTCAGAAGGCTTTGGCTTTGGCAAACCAGCTCCTGCTTTGAAGGTAAAATCAAGCAGCAAACTTTTGTTGAGTGGGAGCCATTTTCTTAGCCTTGACAAAGTAGCACTGGCTTTTGCACCGTTATTTTAAAACATTACAGCTCTTCAACAATGCTTGCAATAGTTCCCATTTCTCTACTTGGTAGATAGAAATAATGCTCTGCTGAATTACAATCAATTGGAATCTGCATAAACAAAAACTTACACTTGGCTTTTGTGTATACAAGATCAACTTCTAGCATACAAGATTATACCCTGGCACAGAAACGAGCATTCTCTGTGCAAAAAATCATCCAGCACAAGGCCATTATCGCAGTCATACACCAGAAACCATGAGGAAACCAGGAGGAAGAGCGATACAGTATGGAAGAAAATACAAGATAACTGACATAGTTCAAGCAGTGTACAAGGATGACAGCAGAAGAGGTGCAGCAGTTCAAGGACTTTCATCCACAACGAGCCATACAGTTAATGAAGGCAATTCTGCATGATTGTTTATATCTAGTGCTGCTACAGGTTGAGCATAGACTTGCTTTACGACGCCATGAACAAGATCAAGGAGGAGACCGAATTTTCACATACCGTTTGTCTCTTCCAGCTTAACGGCTGGGGTAGGTCAAGGGTGGTTCGAGAGTTACATCAGAAACAGGTGTGGAACATTTACTTGTCGTTGGGTTCTAGCCCCTGTTATCTTCATCCTTTAGATTTTTGAAAAGGTTTCCTCAACCGTGCAAGACAGGCACTACGAAATGAAGATTACATAGGCCACCTCACATGCATGCCTTACTGTCTGGCTTATTGGAACACTGCATTGAGCAGTTGGTTGGAGCTGGTTGGATTCGTCTGATTTCAGACAAAGAATCAGATGAAGAAAAGAAGAAATGAAAAGTGTTTTTTCTAGGGTTTGGCTTGATAGTTCTCCCTTCGCATACTCTAACAGACTTAAGCCTTCATTTGCCCTATAAGAATCCATCAAGTTTCTACACTATGAGGAAACGAAGATCAAACTGTTTCACTATAGATCACAATGGTGTTCAGTAATTGTGTTCATAACCAGCAAGTGTGGCTGAAATTCAAGTGTTGGAAGATAGTTTTGTGCTACAATCTGTTTCCGTGGGTGTTATAATCAAGGTTGGTCCTGATCGTTCTGAACGGCTGTAACGCACCTGAATTTGGAGCTAAACTCCAAGCCCAAGCACTATGAACAAGGGTTCGGTACAATCCCATGAGCACCAACTTCCTGTATCCAGCACCTGCATGCAAAATGGTGTCAGACAGAGTCTGGCACAATTTTGGCATACCAGTGGCCTAACACGAGGAGGAGGGTACTTCACCGACTAGAGCAGCGTGGAGCTTGGGCTTAGACCCAAGCTGGACGCAAAACAAAGAGCGACACAGCCCAGTAGGAGCCAAACTAATGTCTCAGGTGGTCGGACATACATTCTAACCACTATCCCTATTATACATTTGGAACCCCCCATAGCCCCCTCCCCCCCCCTGAGGAACACACGCTTTGGGCTTTCACCCCAAGCTTCCTTTAGTACCAGGAGTTAGTCTCTAGGACAAGTTCGAAACTTACTAAATATGGAATGTCCTTAGATTGCGAATTTGGACATGGGACGAACACTATTGTGTTCAGGCTGACCTCTACATTCTGTAGATATGCCAAATGAGCGAATCCAGACACTTTCCATAAATAGCATTTGGGACCAAAATGAGACTAACATAAAGGGCATGATAGCGAGGGTATTTGGTAGACACGGTAAGCTACCATCTTGCGATATTGAGGGACTAGTCTCAATACGCAAGGGTTCTTGCCAAGCCAGTGCAAGATAGAGCAAAAGAGAATTAAAAAGCTGAGCCAAGTATGCTTGGCCAAATAAACACTTAGGAATTTCATCTTTATGCTCATCCGGCCAAGTACAGATGCTAAGTTCAGTTTACTAACACTTGAACAAGAGGGGCCAATAAAGGGAACCAGCAATACCGATCTCCTGCCGTCATGACAGTAAGAAAAGAGTGTCCGTAAGGACTAGCCGACAAGTATCTCTTGATACCCGAAGTCACATTTGCAACACTCTCCCCCCCTTAGGGAAGATTGACGTCCTTGTTGATGTATACTTGAGTCTAGCAAACTGTCAAGGAAACAACTCTAAAAGTTAAAAGAAAGCACACTATGTGGGAAACACACTGACTTAAATGAGTTATGGAACGACTTCTCCTCTACGTCCAAAAACGCTAAGACTCAGACACCCTCCGGCTGTCACCGACAAGGAAATGACTAACATAATTAGCCACCCTTGTTGCTCCAAGTACCACTCGGCTTACAAAGGAATGATACATCCCTGCCCACAGGGACATAGGGAGAAGGCCAGAGGCCCAACTTCCCCTGAGCAAGAAATCAACCCCGTCGGGAAGATTTAGACAACTACTATAAACTGGTAGATTAAGTTGTTTACACGACCACGCCCATTTTCGAAAATGAGTCATCAAGAGAGAGGCGGGGACTTGTGATCAATCTATAATAGTTATCCCCATGGTTATGGATTGGACCCATGCACTGAAGTGCCGAAGTCAGCTTGCCAAAACTGACCCAAGTACGAACGAACAAGAGAAACGACACTTTGATTGATAGAAATATATTACTTTATTGATTTGCAAGATTTATTACAAGGTTTTTACAAAAATTAGTCTTTATTACTATTCTCATACTTCGTGACAAGCTCACGAGCATGAATAAGATTACTAAGAGGCTCCCAAGTTGATTCACAAGTTGGGTAACCTTTCCACTTAACGAGATACTCCCGATGTTTGGCATGTTTAAGCTAGCGTGAATCCAAAATAGCCTCGACTTCATATTCAGGTTCACCATCCACAACGTCTGGTGGCTGACGAATCTCCCATTGATGTGCAACATCCATAGTGTAAAGAGCCAATAAATTGGCATGAAATACATTATGAATATTGGACATCTCTGCAAGCAAATCCAACCGATAGGATACATCATCAAGACGTTTTATCGCCCGATAAGGTCCAACATATCTCGGTAATAGCTTCCGAGATAAAGATCCCTTAATGTTCAAGTTCCGAGAAGATGGCCACACCTAATCTCCCACTTGATAGGATACATCCTGATGATGTTGATCTTTATTATGTCGATACCTATCCTGAGCTTTGCCCATCACCTCAGTAGCTCTAGACCAACCTTGGCGTAGCTGCTCCGCATAAGTCTCAACGGTTGGGACCAACGCTTCGGACATTGGTTTCGGTACAACAATCTGTTGAGGCACTCCGCGAGCATTTCCTTGCAGCATCTCCCATGGAGAACAGCCAATAGTGCTGTGAAATGTGTTGTTATAACAAATTTCTATTGTATCCAAATGCTCAACCCAATCGCATTGGTCCGCCATGATATAATACCGCAGATAATCCTCAACTTGAGCATTCACGCATTCGTTCTGCCCATTAGTCTGAGGATGATAAGCCATACTAAATTTCAGCTTGGTATCAAACAATTGGAACAGTGTGCCCCAAAACTTCCCCGTAAACCTTGAATCTCTATCCAAAATCATCTCTTTGGGAAGACCACGAACTCACACTACTTCATGGAAAAAGAGCTTTGCTACTTGTTTCACATTCACTGTTCCCACAATTGGAATGAAGTGTGCAATCTTCGACAACCAATCCACAACCACTATCAAAGTATCATAACCCTTAGACTTCGGCAAGCAAGTGACGAAATCAAGTGTTACACTCTGAAATGGCCATGCCAGTGCTGGAATGCACTACAACTTTCCAGCTTGCTTCTCAACTCTGCGTTTACATTGCTGGCATATAGGGCAGGAACGGATATAGTCCGCTACATCACCTTCCATACCAGACCAGAAAAATCCCTTTTTCAACGAAGCTAGAGTCTTTCGCTGTCCACCATGTCCCGTTGCTGGAACATCATGATGTTCCTGCAAAAATAACTACTAAAGATCCTTAGGGGGAAGATACAATCTTTCTTGCTTATAGAATATAAGCCCATCCCTAACTGAGAAGTGAAGCTTTGCATTAGTGCGACTAGCAACTTTCGCTGCTTTGCTACCAGGGCTCTACCTCAACAACCCCACACGGCATAAGATTGCCTTCACCAATGGATCACTACCATACGAACCCTAAACATCCTCCAACCAGTCCGAACTGATTGCCGATATTGCCCGGAATTGAGCTTGACGACTCAACGCATCCGGAACAATATTGTCTTTACCAGGTTTATATATGATTTCAATATCATATCTAGCAAGCTTCTTTTGCCAACGAGCCTGCTTCAGCGTAAGCTTAGGCTACGTAGCAAAATAGCTCAGTGTGTTATTATTTGTATAAACCTTGGTATGTCCACCCAAGTAGTGTCTCCAGTGTTCCAGGGCCGACACTATAGCAAACATCTCTTTCTCATGAGTTGGCCATCTTCGTTGAGTTTCATCCAATTTCTTGGAATAGAACGCAACGGGACAACCATGTCGCCTTAGCGTAACACCAACCGCTTTGTCACAATCTTGTTGCAACACGGCACCAATAGCATAGCCAAACGCATCACAATGCACTTTGAAAGGTTTATCAAGATTTGGAATCTTGAGAACAGGAACTGTAGTCAAGATCTCCTTCAATCATACAAAAGCACGCTGGCAAGCTGGTGTCCAATGAAATGGAATACTACTCTTCGTCAACTCAGTCAACGGAAGAGCAATTCTTGCAAAATTGCAGACAAACTTGCGATAGTATCCCGCCAAACCGAGAAAGGATCGAACATCTGATACAGTGGTCGAGACTTCCCAAGACTTCACCGCTTCCACCTTCTTTGGATCGACCTCAATCATGCCACCACCAACTATATGTCCAAGAAAGTTTACATGCAATTGACCAAAAGTGCATTTACTTTCTTTAGCATACAGTTTATGTTCACGCAACTTCTGAAACACCAGCTCCAAGTATTTCAAATGATCCTCCAACGTTTCACTGAAGACTAGAACATCGTCGATATATAGGACAATAAATGTGTCCAAATAATCTCCAAATATTCTATCCATCATAGTACTGAACGTTGCCGGAGCATTGCACAACCCGAACAGCATGACAAGGAACTCATAAGATCCATACCAAGTCTTAAAGGCTATCTTCTCTACATCCTGATCTGCCACCCGTATCTGATGATACCCAAACCGCAAATCAAGTCACATAAAATACTTAGCCTTTAAGAGTTGGTCAAACAAGTCATCAATGTGAGGTAAAGGATAATTGTTCTTGACTATGATTTTGTTAAGTGCCCGATAGTCAATACACATCCTCATGGTTCCATCCTTTTTTATAACGAAAAGACCGGCACTCCATAAGGTGACTTGCTTGGTCGGATATGACTTTTGTCAAAAAGCTCTATGAGTTGCTTCTTGAGTTCAGCCATCTCCTTGATGTTCAATCGATATGGAGCCTTCGTAGGTGGTTTAGAACCCGGAATAACCTCAATCCAATGATCAACCTCACGGCTAGGAGGTAGCCCTGGCAGCAAATCCTTCGGGAAGATATTCTGATTCTTCGCCAACAATTTCAGTATCTCCTTTGGTACAAGATCAACCTCGTCGCTGATTCGAACTAAGTCACCAATATCCTTAGCTTCCATCACTTGAACTCAAAAGGTCCGACATCCCCTCTTAGCTGGTTTTTGAACAGCCCTCGCAGTCAGGAACTTAGCATCCGAATCCTTTGAGGAGTGCCTTTGCAACTGAATGGACACATCGGGACGTTCTTCTGACTTCAACGTGATACGACTTTGTCCAGCACCATAAATCCCTTTTATATACTTGTTGAAGAAATCCATACCAAACACCATATGAAAATTTGGTATCTTCAACACTACCAAGTCCACTCTTTCTTTCCACTTGGATATCTTTATTGGAACATCACTCACAAACTTTCTGGCTATTTGCCCACCTTCCGCAAACCAGAAGTGCATAGGCGACATTTGCTCAGCATTCAATCCTAACAACTTAACTAAGTCTTCAGATATCACGCTGTGCATAGCTCCCGTGTCAATCATCACTCGAATTCGGTGTCCACAGAAAAAGCCTACCAGATACATCAACGGATCAATGTTTGCATTGATTGCAAGAAAAGCTTGAGGAAAGCAACGAAAGTTACTCACCTCCTCTTCCTCATAGTTTACATTGACCAACTCATCAACTCCTTCAGCTTCACCACCACCGTCTTCCCTCATGACATTAACCCGAGACATTGTCTTATGCTTGTTGGGACAATCCGAAGA
>NW_003314311.1:897561-900061 GCF_000143415.4 Selaginella moellendorffii
TGGCTTAAACTTCAAAATCTCATTACGAGAAAGTGAACTTAAACCCTCCAGGAAATAACTCTAAGCATCTTCGTCACTCATATTTGCAATCATAATGTGCTTTTGAGCAAACGCATTAACATAATGCATAAGATCCCCTCGCTGCTTTAACCGCCGCAGCTCCGCGTGAAGTCTCAGACCAAGATCATCCGGCAAGTATTCCTTATGGATACAAGACCACATCTTGGTCCAACTTCTAGTCTGCCCTTTTTCAGCACACACCTGGTGCCACCAAGTCTTGGCATGATCGGTGAGAAAGGATTGCATGTACGCAACTTTCATACGATCATCTACGTCTGCCACTATGAAATAGTTTTGCATATCGTAGACCTAATCCTCCAAAACTTGATAGTTCTGCATGCCTCTGAAGTTGGGTGGTTTTGGAGGCTTGAACTTTGAAACTCGTGCAACCGGAGGAGGCTACAGAACTTCATCATCCTCAGAACTTGAAGAGAAGTCTGGTTGCTTAGGCTTAGCTGGTTTAGCTGTCTCAGCTTCTTTCTTCCTCTTCTTGTTCTCCTTCTTCAATTTGCGAATCTCCCTTCGCAAATTCTCCATCTTGACTTCCTGAGCCATACACTACAGCGCCGTAGCATCTGGCTCTTCCTCTTCTGACTTAGCCTCTACCTCTTCTGCAACATCTCTAGAAGGAGTTTCCTCCTCTTGATTCACCTGTCTAGAGGTTTCAGCGTCATCAGCATGGTTCCTCTTTACCATCCTACTAGCTACATGCATGCCTCTATTAGTAACTGAACATGCATACAAAGTTCTTACCAGATGGCGCAATCCAACTAATCCTACACAGGTCGCTTCGGATCTACTAGAAAAGTCTCTGCGTATGCAACTTGAGTCAAAAAATCCAACAAAAGTTGGATAGGAATCGCTGAGACAATTCCTCTGATACCAAATGTAGTGCACCTGAATTTGGAGCTGAACTCTAAGCCCGTTGCGCTACGAACGAGGGTCCGGTACAATCCCACGAGCACCAGCTCCCCGTATCCAGCACCTGCACGCAAAATGGTGTCAGATGGAGTCTGGTACAGTTTTGGCATACTGGTGGCCTAACGTGAGGAGGAGGGTACTCCACCGACTAGAGCAGCGTGGATCTTGAGCTTAGACCCAAATCAAACGCAAAATAAAGAGCGACACAACCTAGTGGGAGCCAAACTAATGTCTCAGATGGTCGGACATGCATTCCAACCACTATCCCTACTATACATTTGGAAACCCCCCATAGCCCCCCCCCCCCCCCCCCCCCTGAGGAACACATGCTTTGGGCTTTCACCCCAAGCCTCCCTTAGTACCAGGAGTTAGTCTCTGGGACAAGCTTGAAACTTACTAAATATGAAATATCCTTAGATTGTGAATTTGGACACGGGATGAACACCATTGTGTTCAGGCCGACTTCTACATTCTGTAGATATGCCAAATGAGCGAATCCAGACACTTTCCATTAATAGCATTTGAGACCAAAATGAGACTAACATAAAGGGTGTGATAGCGAGGGTGTTTGGCAGACACAGTAAGCTACCATCCTGTGATATTGAGGGACTAGTCTCAATACGCGAGGGTTCTTGCCAAGCCAGTGCAAGACAAAGCAAAAAAGAACTAAAAAGCCGGGCCAAGTATGCTTGGCCAAATAGACACTTAAGAATTCCGTCCTTATGCTCATTTGGCTAAGTATAAATGCTAAGTCCAATTTACTAACACTTGAACAAGAGGGGCCAATAAAGGGAACCAGCAATACTGATCTCCTGCCGTCATGACAGTAAGGAAAGAGTGTCCGTAAGGATTAGCTGACAAGTATCTTTCGATACCCGAAATCACATTCGCGACAATGGCGATCAGCTAACCAACCGACTGTGGTTATTGACCGGCTCGTGAAAGTGCCGAACGGCCGAACGGTTCACAAATTTTTTTTTATTAAAAAAAACATTTTTAGTAAAACCACACTAATAAAACTTAGCAAATAAGAAGTGAGCTTAGCAACATGGGATCATGCCCAATCAGGTGCCATTGCTCAACTGTGCCAAAATTGCTAGAATTGCTAGAATCAAATCTTTGAAATCACTGAAATCGTAATTTCCATTTTAGGGCAAAAATTACAGTTCAAGTGTCGCAGACTAGGCGATTTGCAAGGCCTCAGTGAGCTGCTCCATGCTCAATCGAAAGTGGAGGCCGACTGACTGGAGAGTGTGGCCTTGTAGAGCTCGGTATGCATGCAACTCCTATAGCCCTCTTGGTTGGATTCAATGGGCTAGGCATTTGTGGATGAATGGATTGCTCCATAGCAGCAAGAGAACCAGCAAAGTGGTGGAGATGCAGTGGCGATGGCGATAGCCACAGCAGCATTGGAAATCTAGCCCCCGCAAGCACGATTGCCATTATAATCGCCGAACGGAATCACCAAATGGAGCTGTCTGACTGCATTTGGTGGCAGTCGGGATTCTGGCCAAACGCG
>NW_003314311.1:905061-1114799 GCF_000143415.4 Selaginella moellendorffii
TATAGGAGCCAATGAAGACACCCATAGTGCCTTGGTGTGTTATGGGGGAAATAAGACAAACTTATAAAAGAGCCAAGTGAAGGAAAAAAACAAGGAATAATATGCTACTATCATATGGTATGTTATTGATGAGATTTCCTCCAACTCCTCGTCACTACCATCTTGTCAAGCTAGAATGAAATTACTACTAATAGTCATTGCTACAAAAAACATGTATTAGTTTGTAAAATTCATATTTGCTTACTTTGAGGTCAACATGATATTTTGTGCACCACTTGATCATTGTTATTTACTAATGGAACCTAATCTAGATCTTGGTTATCTAATGGTTAAACTAGAGCCTGATCCTAGTTGTCTGGTGGTGAAATATAAACTTAATCTAGGGCTTCTTCATCCTCTTCTCCATTGTCACTTGTATTGCCATTGTTGCTAACATTGACAATTTCCTCTTGGTTTATGTTAGGGTCTCCATCCCTAGGAGTTCCAACTCCCAAGGGCATTTTATTTTCCATGCCTTTGGAACTCTTGCAAATATTGTACATTCCTCCATCCTTTACACCCTTTATAACAAGTCAAATGCAAACTGATGCCTCAAATGGCATGCCTCTATATTGAAGATATCTGTAAATAATATATATTTAAGAAAGATTTTAGAAATCATGTTATACCTATAAGAATGAAAAAAGGCTGACCATGTTAGCAATCATAAGTTGTCGTAGCCACTGGTTTAGAGTTTGGGGTTTACCCTAAACCCTAAACCGAGGAGGAGCAAGAAAAAAAATCATAGAAGCAATCAAATGAAAGAAACTCCCACTCATGTGTTGGATTTTTCTTGCTCTTGATCTCACTGTCAAGACCCCCAACAAGATCAAGACTGGAAAATGCAAAAAGACAAAGAGAAAAAGCTAGTGGAAACAAAGAAAAGGCCTTAGACTGGCGTTGATTCAGATTGTGGAGAAATGGAACAAGGCTAACTTATATATACTATAGGTTGATGAAGCTCCACCACTCTTGGATCGAGGACGGCCTAAATATAGCTGAGGTCGAGGAGGCGCCACATCATCATCAGGAATATGGCTCAAGACTCAGGAATCGGGAAATGTCTCGAGAGTCAGGAATAGGGAAGTGTCTCGAGAGTCAGGAATAGGGAAGTGTCTCAAGAGTCAGGAATAGGGAAGTGTCTCGAGAGTCAGGAATATGGTCTGCAGGTCAGGAATCCGACGAGAGTCAGGAATGTGGCAGGAATTGGGGGATTCCAATTGGGGGATTCCTGACAGCACCCCCTCCTCAAGAACGAGTGGAACGAGGATGTGAACGAGAACGAAGAGGAGGATGAGATGAGCGGCGAGGGATGGGAGATGGAGAAAAAGAATGAGGACTGGGACGAGAAGGATAGCGGCGGTGGAAGTCCTGAACAAGGTCAGGAGAATGAATTAGGTTGTCCGCAGGTTCCCAAGTGCGTTCCTCAGGTCCGTAACCCTTCCAGTCGACCAAATAGTAGAGTTTAGACCGTGAAATCTTGGAATCAAGGATGTCCTGAACCTCGTACTCAGACCCATCCTCGAGCTGCACTGGTGGAGGCAGAGGAATGACCCGATTTGGAATAGGACTGGGAATATAAGGCTCAAGGAGAGAGGAGTGAAAAACAGGGTGAATTTGATATGAAGAGGGAAGTGCAAGGCGATAAGTGACGGGATTAATGATGGCAGTGATAGGAAAAGGACCGAGGCGTTTGAAATCGAGTTTTAGACAAGGCCTGGTGGTGGAGATATTTCGCCTGAGGAGCCAGACTTTATCCCCGATATTGTAAGGGGGACAATCCTGACGATGGACATTGGCAAATGTTTTGTGAGATTCTTGAGCACGATGGAGGTGGAAGGAGATGGAGTTGTGGATTTCCTGGAGGTTGGAGATAAATGCCTCAGAGCAGGGATTTGAACGAGAGGATTCGGATGAAGAAGGAAGTGAGAGATTGAATCGGGGATTTCAGCCAGAGTTCGCAAAGAAGGGGGAAACTCGAAGAGAGGAGTGAACAGAGTTGTTATAGGAGAACTCAGCAAGGGGAAGGATATCGAACCAGTTATCCTGATGATAGTTGATGAAGCACCTCAAGAATTGTTCCAACGTCTGAATCATTCGCTCGGACTGCCCATCAGTTTGAGGATGATATGCCGAAGAGAGGTTGGCCTTCACTCCAAGCAGCTGCAAAAACCGTTGCCAGAAATGAGAGATGAACTGAGGCCCCCGATCCGAAACCACATCTGTAGGAATCCCATGAAGTCAGAAAATTTCCCTGAATACCAATTTTGCCATGTCCTCGCCCGAAAATTCCTTGGTACACGGCAAGAAGTGAACCATCTTTGTGAAGCGATCCACCACGACTAAAATACTGTTGAAGCCTCCAGAACTCGGAAGATCACTCAAGAAATCCATGGAGATGGATTCCCAAGGACTTGAAGGGACTGGGAGGGAACGAAGCAAACCTGAAGGAAGGTGGCGAGGTACCTTATTCCGGGCACAAGTGTCACAGGAGGTAACAAAAGCTTTGATGTAGTCATCCATGTGAGGCCACCAAAAGTCTCGTGCAACTAGCTCATAGGTTTTCGCAATGCCGAAGTGACCAGCAATCGGGCTATCGTGGCACGCCATCAGGACCAACCTTCGAGCATCACCTTCAGGAACGTAAAGCTGCTCCCCACGGTACAATAAACCATCTAAGAACTCGAACTCGTCAAATCGCCGGCAGTCGGGAGTCACTGGGTGTCCAGCCTGAAGATGGGTGAAAATATCGCTGGCGAGGTCATCGGATAGGAGATCGTTTCTGATTGCATCCATCAAGGAGGAGTCCTGAGGGGCCAGGGAAATTGCCATAACTTGAAGCCGATCAGGACCGAGGATAACTTGATCCTGTTGATCGAAGGCAGGATTACCAGGCTTGAGACTGAGATAGGAGCGCCTTGAAAGAGCATCAGGAAGGCCTTGAAGCTTTCCAGGTCTGTACTTGATAACAAAGTCAAATCGACTCAGGAATTGTGCCCACCTTGCTTGACGACGGCTCAAAACTTGGGAAGTGGCAAAGTACTCGAGATTTTTGTGATCCGTCCAGACTATTGTTTGATGGTCCGCCCCCTCCAAGAAACGGCGCCACTCTCCAAAGGAATCCACGATGGCAAGGAGCTCCTTGTCGTGGATTTCGTAATTGATCTCTGCAGGCTGGAATTTTCGAGAATGGAAAGCGACCGGATGAAGTTCGTGATCTACTCCGAGTTGAGACAGCACAGCACCAATGGCAAAGTCGGAGGCGTCAGCCTCGATGAAGAAAGGTTATGAGGAATCAGCATGGATCAAGACGGGAGCAGAACTGAAGGCCACCTTGAGTGTGTCGAAGGCCTACTGGGCAGCAGCAGACCAAGAGAAGGGAACATCCTTGCAAGTGAGATGCGTGAGAGGAAGGACAATGTCAGAATAGTGATCAATGAATTTGCAGTAGAAGTTGGCAAAGCCAAGAAAAACCTGAACGTCCAACATTGATTGTGGAGGCTCCCATTCGAGAATAGTCTTGACTTTGGCAGGATCCATCGTGATACCCTCAGGAGTGACAATGTACCCAAGGAACTCCACAGACTGCTAATCAAATGAGCATTTCTCAAGCTTCGCGTATAGGCCGTGTTCTCGCAGCTTCGCTAGCACCTTGCGTACATGTTCGTCGTGCTCCTCCTGAGTTTTTGAGTAGATGAGGATGTCATCGAGGTAGACGATCACCATCTGATCAAGAAACTCCCGAAAGACGTCGTTCGCCATGTGTTGGAAAACTGCTGGAGCATTTGTCAAGCCAAATGGCATGACAGTGTACTCGAAGTGGCCATAGCGGGTTCGGAACGCAGTCTTCCATTCATCACCAGGCCGGATCCGGATCAGGTTGTATGCTCCACGGAGGTCGATCTTGGTGAAGAAGCGGGCACCGCCGAGGCGTTCCAACAGGTCCGAGATCAGGGGCAGCGGATAACGATTCCGAATAGTCACCTTGTTCAAACCTCGGTAGTCGATGACTAGCCGCAAGCTCCCATCCTTCTTCTTGACAAAGAAGACAGGCGCTCCAGCCGGGGACTGCGAATGCTGAATGTAGCCCGAGGCAAGGTTCTCATCCACGTACTCTTTGAGGGCCTTAAGCTCGGACGGGGATAACCCGTAGATAGGCCCCCACGGAGGTGACGCTCCTTCCTGTAAATCAATGGGACAATCATAAGGCCGATGAACAGGCAGTACACTAGCTTTTTTCTTGTCAAACACATCCCCAAAATCATGATACTTCTCAGGAAGACTGACAGGAGAAACATGCAAAGCAAAAAGGAAAAGAGGTTCTTCATGAAGGAGTTCTTTCATAGTGATTGTGGAGATAGGAGGAGGCGTACGACTAAATGGAATGATGAGACGAGGATACGGTCCAGTGTAAGATGGAAGAGAGGAAAAAGAAGAGGGTGAAAACTTTGTAGAGTCAGGAACAGAACCCCGATTCCTGATTCGGACTCGATGAACAGCAGGGGAAGCCGTGGGAGAGATGAGCTGTAATTCCTTCCAACAGATCTGAGGCTGATGTAGTTGGAACCAAGGAAGACCGAGCACCACAGAGGAGGACTTGCTGTTGATGATGTTGAAGGCGATATCGGTGACGGTGGACCCGATGTGTACTCGAACGGGCAATGTTTCCCTAAGTCTAGAAGATGGAGACACAAAATGCCCGCCGATGCCTTCAACCCTCAAATCCTGTATGGTAGGAGAAAGAGGAACGTGATGTCGGGCAGCAAAGTCCGTGTCCATGAAGCAGGAAGTTGCACCTGAGTCTAGTAGCGCCAGAGCCTTGAGTCCTGATTGTCCGGTGAAAGAAAGGAGACATGGGACGCGGAAGTTGTGGGAATTGGTGGTGGCTTTGATGAAAGGTGGTGAGGAGCTTGATAAAGAAGAAAAGTGATTTTTATTCGGGGAGTCCAAACAGACAGCTCCTACTCTGTTTGGACAGGGTCGTTTCCCGACTGCAATAGAGGTGGACTTTGAGGCAGAGTGAACTCGAGCAGTCGGGGAGGCTTCTTGGGACATACAGCTGCTTTATGATTAGGATCAGCACAATAGAGGCAAAGATTATGAGATATTCGACATTGCTTCTCAGCAGGACTCAACTTCCCTCTAATGAGTCGGGGAGTACCAGAAATATCCATCGGAACCGGAGTAGTAGCTTCAGGAGTATGCCCTGAAGACTCAAGCTGGGATTCCTGAGTCTGGGACGGAAAAACAACGGCGCGGCGACTTTCCTGACGACGTTCAAAGAGACGATTGTCACATCGAATAGCTTTGTTGATGGCGTCCGACAGGTCCTTGGGATCCTCCATGGTGAGCAACAAATCCTTGACACCGTTGTTGAGGCCGAAACAAAATTGGTCAATCAGGGCCCGCTCATCCCACTGAGTGTCCAAAGCAAGGAGTTGGAACTCTGCAGCATAGATCGAGGCAGGACGAGACCTCTGAGAGAGACGTCTCATCTTTGTGGTAGCAGCCCGAACCCGATCCGTCTCGCCAAAACATGCTTCGAGCTTCTCTTTGAACAATTGAAGATCCATCAGCTCCGGAACCACGACCCCTTTCATGCTCTTCTCCAGAAGAGGAGAAAACCATGACAAGGCTGCACCTTCGAGCAATGTCCCAATCGCGCCGATTTGAGACTCGGGAGTGGGGTACCGCTGATGTTGAAGTGCGAAGATCAACTCCATCTGGTTCAGGAATCCGCGAAGCTCCGAACGCTTGCCTGAAAATTTCGCCGGGAAACTCACCTTCGGTTCAGGAACTTTGCTGGATCCTTGAGCCGAAAGTGAAGCAAGTTCCTGCTGCATGCGAAGAAGGGTCACCTTCAACTCGGTATTCTCAGACTGGATTTTTGCAAGGACTTCAGCAAAGAAATCAGGATGACTTGGAGACTCCATCGGCAAGAAGAAAGAAAAAAGGGGGAAAAAAGGCAAAGGTAATCAAACAACCAAAACGAGCTAAATCAAAAAACGAAAAAAACACAATCTAAATCAAACTGTCAAGACCCCCAACAAGATCAAGACTGGAAAATGCAAAAAGACAAAGAGAAAAAGCTAGTGGAAACAAAGAAGAAGCCTTAGACTGGCATTGATTCAGATTGTGGAGAAATGGAACAAGGCTAACCTATATATACTATAGGTTGATGAAGCTCCACCACTCTTGGATCGAGGACGGCCTAAATATAGCTGAGGTCGAGAAGGCGCCACATCATCATCAGGAATATGGCTCAAGACTCAGGAATCGGGAAATGTCTCGAGAGTCAGGAATAGGGAAGTGTCTCGAGAGTCAGGAATAGGGAAGTGTCTCGAGAGTCAGGAATAGGGAAGTGTCTCGAGAGTCAGGAATATGGTCTGCAGGTCAAGAATCCGGCGAGAGTCAGGAATGTGGCAGGAATTGGGGGATTCCAATTGGGGGATTCCTGACACTCACACTCTCAATCTCAACTTGTGCACTTAATCTCTTGCAGTCTTTCACTCTCTGACTTTCAATCTCAACTTGTGTTCACACTTGCATGCTTGATTTCTCACACTCATGTGCTTAATCTCTCACACTCTACCACATTTGATCTCTCGTACACTCCACTCACTGCACAAATAGTAATCTAATCTTAACCTTAACTAATTTCTCATCCTTTCTATTCATTCTGAATAACCTAAATCTCAACCATTACAATATCTTCGATCTTATTTTATTTTATCATTATTATTATATGTGAATTATGCTTCTTTATTTTGTATATTTTAATGATGATATAACTAGCAAATGTCAATGTTTCAGTTATTAGAGATATGATATTATTTTTTCCAAATTATCTAGAAAGGTTGCATTCTCATCAATATTTTGTATGTATTTTGGAATTGTTACAAGAACTTTAAAGAGTAAAAATAAGGCATGCTGAAATATATTGTACTATATTAATCTATAAATAGATGAATCCTCATCCAGAATTTTTTTTTGTATTGTATTAGATCCTAAATAATAGGCACATGCTTTAAATGTCATTGAGCAGTATTCATAATTATGGATAACACTTGAGTCATACTAAGAATTGAATTTGTCATTGAAGAATTATTATTACTTAGCACTTAAGATTTGACAAGATTTATCATCACCTAGCACTTAAGATTTGATATATTGACACATCACAAGTGCTAATAGTCAAATTAGATCTTTTAGATAGACACATTATACCAGAATATTATTACTGATATCATTATTGACTATCAAACTACATGTACTGACAATCCTTATTTGGATCTATATGCATACATGCATCAGACATCATAATAGATGATAATAATATTTATACTATCACACTTGCACATGTTAAATTTGCTATAGAATTTAAATTCATTTTGTAAGTTGTTGACATTCTTCTTATTGCTCTCCTTAAATTTCAATTTATGTTTTTGTACAAGTAGCACAAAGAAAGAGAGAACTCCAAAACCTATTAAAAAAGATGGAGAAGTTTTTTTTACATTTTCAAGATCATCCACCTCTTTCATTCTTTTAGAGTATTATTTCCAAAAGTTTTTTATGTTGACATGTTAATCTTCATCTTAGCTCTATTTTTTTAGAGGCTGTGATTCGCAATAACACCAATATAGTTGTATGCTCATAATTTCTTCTTTCCGATGTAAGTGAGGGCAAACAACAATGGAATTTGTAGAATTCCAAGTCAAAGGAGATTTGAGTTTTGGGATCTCTAATCAAAGTGCTGAGATGCACTTCAGCAAAAGTGAATGTAAAGTAAGAGTCAATTGTCATCCTCTCTTCCTTTTTTAGTTCAAGTGGAGAAGTCATACTAGTGTTGGCATTAAATTCACTAGCTCTATTATTGCAAATATGACTTCGGGTATCGAAAAATACTTGTCGGCTAGTCCTTATAAACACTCTTTCCTTATTGCTATGATAGCAAGAGCTTCGTATAGTTGAATCCCTTTAGTAGCCCCTCTTGTGCTAGTGGAGTTAATTGGACATTTTAAGTGTATTTAGATCGGATAATCATAAGGATGGAATTCCTACGTATTATTAGTTAAGTATATTATTGCAAATGTGACTTCGGGTATCGAAAGATACTTGTTGACCAGTCCTTACAGGCACTCTTTCTTTACTACCATGACAGTAGGAGGTCGGTACTGCTGGTTCCTTTCAATAGCCCCTCTTGTCCAAGTGTTAGTTTACTGGGCTTAGCATCTGTACTTAGCCAGATGGACATAACGTAGGAACTCCTATGTGTTTCTAGTTGAGCATTCTCAGCCTGACTCTTAGTTCTTTTTTGCTCTGTCTTGCACTGGCTTGGCAAGAACCCTTGCATATTGAGACTAATCCCTCAATATCGCTGGATGATAGCTTACCGTGTCTGCCAAACACCCTTGCTATCACGCCCTTTATGTTAGTCTCATTTCAGTCCAAATGCTATTTATGGAAAGTGTCTAGATTCGCTCATTTAGCATATCTATGGAATGTAGAGATTGGCCTGAACACAATGGTGTTCGTCCCATGTCCAAATTTGTAATCTAGTGCCATTCCATATTTAGTAAGTTTCAAACTTGTCCCAGAGACTAACTCCTGGTATTAAGGGAGGCTTGGGGTGAAAGCCCAAAGCGTGTGTCCCTCAAGGGGAAAGGGGGGGGGGGGCTGTGGGGGGTTCCAAATGTATAGTAGGGATAGTGGTTGGAATGCATGTCCGACCACCTGAGACATCAGTTTGGCTCCCGCTGGGCTGTGTCGCTCCTTGTTCTGCATCCGGCTTGGGTCTAAGCCTAAGCTCCACGCTGCTCTAGTCGGTGGAGTACCCTCCTTCTCGTGTTAGGCCACCGGTATGCCAAAATTGTGCCAAACTCCGTCTGACACCATTTTGCGTGCAGGTGCTGGATACGGGGAGCTGGTGCTCGTGGGATTGTACCGGACCCTCGTTTCATAGTGCAACGGGCTTGGAGTTCGGCTCCAAATTCAGGTGCGCTACATTTGGTATCAGAGGAATTGTCTCAGCGATTCCTATCCAACTTTTGTCGGATTTTCTGACTCAAGTTGCATACACAGAGACTTTTCTAGTAGATCCAAAGCGACCTATGTAGGATTAGTTGGATTGCATCATTCGGTAAGAACGTTGCATGCATGTTCAGTTACTGATAGAGGCATGCATGCAGCTAGCGGGATGGTGAAACGGAACCGTGCTGATAATGCTGAAACCTCTAGATGGGCGAATCGAGAGGAGGAAACTCCTGCTAGAGATGCTGCGGAAGAGGCAAAGGCTGAGTCAGAAGAGGAAGAGCCGGATGCTATGGCGTTGCAGCGAACGGCTCAGGAAGTCGAGATCGAGAATTTGCGAAAAGAGATTCGCAACCCCGAAACCACCCAATTTTAGAGGCATGCAGGACTATCAGGTTTTGGAAGACTGGGTCTACGATATGGAAAACTATTTCATAGCGGCAGATGTAGATGATGGTACGAAAGTTGCGTGTGCGCAATCCTTTCTCACCGATCATGCCAAAACTTGGTGGCGCCAGGTGTGTGCTGAAAAAGGGCAGACTAGAAGTTGGACCAAGATGCGGTCTCGTATCCGTAAGGAATACTTCCCTGATGATCTTGGTCTGAGACTTTGCGCGGAGCTGCGGCGGTTAAAGTAGCGAGGGGATCTCATGCATTACGTTAATGCGTTTGCTCAAAAGCGCATTATGATTGCAAATATGAGTGACGAAGATGCACGGAGTTATTTCCTGGAGGGTTTAAGTTCACTTTTTCGTAATGAGATTTTGAAGTTTAAGCCAAAGACGTACATGGAGTGTAAGGAGGCGGCGCAGCAAGTTGCCTTTAGTCACTCGCTCATGGAACAATATCAGCAACCGTATGCTGGTAACTCGGATAAGAATAAAAATTCTGGGAATAAACAAGGTGATTGAAAACAAAGGGTGGAAAGTAGGTTCCGCCCTGGAGGCTCACAAGAAACGGTTAACAAAGGTGGTGGTGGTTGGAGACCACCAGCAACTTCTTTTGGTCCTAGGCCCTCTATTCCTCCTCCTGGTGGATACAAGCAGCAGCAATCTGCAAAACCTGCTTCTAGCGGAACGGGTAGTGTGAGTCATTGCTTCCATTGTGGAGAGTTGGGACATAAGTCCTTGGAATGTCCCAACAAGCATAAGACAAGGTCTCAGGTTAATGTCATGAGGGAAGACGGTGGTGGTGAAGCTGAAGGGGTTGACAAGTTGGTCAATGCAGACTATGAGGAAGAAGAGGTGAGTAACTTTCGTTGCTTTCCTCAAGCTTTTCTTGCAGTCAATGCAAACACTGATCCGTTGATGTATCTGGTAGGCTTTTTCTGTGGACACCGAATCTGAGTGATGATTGACACGGGAGCTACGCACAGTGTGATATCCGAAGACTTAGTTAAGTTGTTAGGATTGAATGCTGAGCAAATGTCGCCTATGCACTTCCGATTTGCGGAAGGTGGGCAAGTAGCCAGAAAGTTTGTGAGTGATGTTCCAATAAAGATATCCAAGTGGAAAGAAAGAGTGGACTTGGTAGTGTTGAAGATACTAGATTTTCATATGGTGTTTGGTATGGATTTCTTCAACAAGTATATAAAAGGGATTTATGGTGCTGGACAAAGTCGTATCACGTTGAAGTAAGAAGGACGTCCTGATGTATCCTTTCAGCTGCAAAAGCGTTCCTCAAAGGATTGGGATGCGAAGTTCCTGACTGCGAGGGCCGCTCAAAAAGCAGCTAAGAGGGGATGTCGGACCTTTTGGGTTCAAGTGATGGAAGCTGAGGGTGTGGGTGACTCAATTCGAATTGGTGATGGGGTTGATCCTATACCAAAGAAGATATTGGAGTTGTTGGCGATGAATCAGGATATCTTTCCGAAGGAGTTGCCACCAGGGCTACCTCCTAGCCATGAGGTTGATCATCGGATTGAGGTTATTCCGGGTTCTAAACCACCTACGAAAGCTCTATATCGGTTGAACATCAAGGAGATGGCTGAACTCAAGAAGCAACTCACAAAGCTTCTTGAAAAAGGTCATATCCAACCAAGCAAATCACCTTATGGAGCACCAGTCCTTTTCGTTATGAAAAAGGATGGAACTATGAGGATGTGTATTGATTATCGGGCACTCAACAAGATCACGGTTAAAAACAGTTATCCTTTGCCTCGCATTGATGACTTGTTTGACCAACTCTTAAAGGCTAAGTATTTTACGCAACTTGATTTGCGGTCTGGGTATCATCAGATACGGGTGGCGGATCAGGATGTGAAGAAGACAGCCTTTAAGACTCGGTACGGATCTTATGAATTCCTTGTCATGCCGTTCGGGTTATGCAATGCTCCGGCAACGTTCAGCATTATGATGGATAGAATATTCGGAGATTATCTAGACACATTTGTTGTCCTATATATCGACGATGTTCTAGTCTTCAGCGAAACGTTGGAGGATCATTTGAAACACTTGGAGCTGGTGTTTCAAAAGTTGCGTGAACACAAACTGTATGCTAAGGAAAGTGAATGCACTTTTGGTCAATTGCGCGTTAACTTTCTCGGACATATAGTTGGTGGTGGCGTGATTGAGGTCGATCCAAAGAAGGTTGAAGTCCTGGGGAAGTCCCAACCACTATATCAGATGTTCGTTCCTTTCTCGGTTTGGCGGGATACTATCGCAAGTTTGTCCGCAATTTTGCAAGAATTGCTCTTCTGTTGACTGAGTTGATGAAGAGTAGTATTCCGTTTCATTGGACACCAGCTTGTCAGCGTGCTTTTGTATGGTTGAAGGAGATCTTGACTACGGTTCCTGTTCTCAGGATCCCAGATCTTGATAAACCCTTCGAAGTGCATTGTGATACGTCTGGCTATGCTATTGGTGCCATGTTGCAGCAAGATTGTGACAAAGCGGTTGGTGTTACACTAAGGCAACATGGTTGTCCTGTTGCGTTCTATTCCAAGAAATTGGATGAGACCCAACGAAGATGGCCAACGCATGAGGAAGAGATGTTTGCTATAGTGTCGGCCCTGGAACACTGGAGACACTACTTGGGTGGACATACTGAGGTTTATACAGATAGTAACACACTAAGCTACTTTGCTACGCAGCTTAAACTTATGCCGAAGCAGGCTCGTTGGCAAGAGAAGCTTGCTAAATATGATATTGAAATCATATATAAACCTGGTAAAGACAATGTTGTTCCGGATGCGTTGAGTCATCAAGCTCAATTCTGGGCAATATCGTCAATCAATTCAGACTGGTTGGAGGACATTTAGGCTTCGTATGGAAGTGATCCATTGGCAAAGGCAATCTTATGCTGTGCAGGGTTGTTGAAGCAAAGCTCTGGTAGCTAAGCAGCAAAAGTTGCTAGTCGCACTAATGCAAAACTTCACTTTGTAGTTCGGGACGGGCTTATATTCTATAAGCAAGAAAGATTGTATCTTCCCTCTAAGGATCTTCAGCAGTTATTTTTGCGGGAACATCATGATGTTCCAACAGCGGGACATGGTGGACAGCGAAAGACTCTGGCTTCGTTGAAAAAGGGATTTTTCTGGTCTGGTATGGAAGGTGATGTAGCGGACTATGTCCGTTCCTGCCCTATATGCTAGCAATGTAAGCGCAGAACTGAGAAGCAGGCTGGGAAGTTGCAGTGCATTCCAGCACCGGCATGGCCATTTCAAAGTGTGACACTTGATTTCGTCACTTGCTTGCCAAAGTCTAAGGGTTATGATACTTTGATGGTGGTTGTGGATCGGTTGTCAAAGATTGCACACTTCATTCCAACTGTGGGAACAGTGAATGCAAAACAAGCAGCAAAGCTCTTTTTCCATGAAGTAGTGCAAGTTCGTGGTCTTCCTGAAGAGATGATCTCGGATAGAGATTCGAGGTTTACGGGGAAGTTTTGGGGCACACTGTTCCAGCTGTTCGGTACCAAGTTGAAGTTTAGTATGGCTTATCATCCTCAGACTGATGGGCAGACCGAACGCGTGAATGCTCAAGTTGAGGATTATCTGCGGTACTATGTCGCGGCGGACCAACGCGACTGGGTTGAGCATTTGGATACAGCAGAAATTTGTTATAACAACACATTTCACAGCGCTATAGGCTGTTCTCCATGTGAGATGCTGCAAGGGAATGCTCGTGGGGTTCCTCAACAGATTGTTGTACCGAAACCAATGTTCGAAATGTTGGTCCCGGCCGTTGAGACTTATGCAGAGCAGCTACGCCAAGGTTGGTCTAGAGCTACTAAGTCGATGGGCAAAGCTCAGGATAGGTATCAACGTGATAAGGATCAACATCAACGGGATGTATCCTATCAAGTGGGAGATCAAGTGTGGCTATCTTCCCGGAACTTGAACATTAAGGGTTCTCTATCTCGGAAGCTCTTGCCGAGATATATTGGACCCTATCGGGTGTTAAAACGCATTGGTGATGTATCCTATAAGTTGGATCTTCCAGATGAGTTATCTCAGCTACATGATGTGTTTCATGTCAGTTTACTGGCACCATATCTTGCTGCTGTGGAACGCTCTACGGATATGCATCCTCCGCCAGTAATCGTGGATGGTGAACCTGAGTATGAAGCTGAATCTATCTTGGCTTCTCGATTTCGGAGATTGGCTCATGCGAAGGAATATCTAGTTACGTGAAAAGGTTACCCGACTTGTGAATCAACTTGGGAACCTCTTAGCAATCTTACACATGCACGTGAGCTTGTCACGGAGTATGAGAATAGTAATAACAATAAAGCTTATCTTTTATAAATCTTGTAATAAATCTTGCAAATTAATAAAGTAATATATTTCTATAAATCAAAAGTGTTGTTTCTCTCGTTCGTTCGTATTTGGGTCAGTTTTGGTAGGCTGACTTCAGCACTTCGGTACATGGGTCCAATCCATAACCATGGGGATAACTATTATAGACTGATCACAAGTCCCCGCCTTTCTCTCGATGACTCACTTTTGAAAAAAGGGTGTGGTCGTGTAAACAACTTAATTTGCCAATTTATAATAGTTGTCTAAATCTTCCCGATGGGGTTGATTTCTTGCTCAGGGGAAGTTGGGCCTCTGGCCTTCTCCCTATGTCCCTGTGGGCAGGGATGTATCATTCCTTTGTAAGCCGAGTGGTACTCGGAGCAGCAAGGGTGGCTAACTCCGTTAATCATTTCTTTGTCGGTGACGGCCGGAGGGTGTCTGAGTCTTAACATCTTTGGACGTAGAGGAGAGGTCGTTCCATCACTCATTTAAGTCGGTGTGTTTCCCATATAGTGTGCTTTCCGTTAACTTTCGGAGTTGTTTCCTTGACGGTTTGCTAGACTCGGGTATGCATCAACGAGGACATTGATCTTCCCCAAGGGGGGGAGAGTGTCGTGAATGTGACTTCGGGTATCAAAAGATACTTGTCGACCAGTCCTTACGGGCACTCTTTCCTTACTGCCATGACGATAGGAGGTCGGTACTGCTAGTTCCCTTCAATAGTTCCCTTCCCTTTTGTCCAAGTGTTAGTTTACTGGGTTTAGCATCTGTACTTAGCCAGATGGACATAAGGTAAGAACTCCTATGTGTTTCTAGCTAAGCATTCTCGGCCTGGCTCTTAGTTCTCTTTTGCTCTGTCTTGCACTGGCTTAGCAAAAACCCTCACATATTGAGATTAGTCCCTCAATATCACTGGATGATAGCTTACCGTGTCTGCCAAACACCTTCACTATCACGCCCTTTATGTTAGTCTCATTTCAATCCCAAATGCTATTTATGGAAAGTGTCTAGATTCGCTCATTTGGCATATCTATGGAATGTAGAGATCGGCCTGAACACAATGGTGTTCGTCTGGTGTCCAAATTCGCAATCTAGCGCCATTCCATATTTAGTAAGTTTCGGACTTGTCCCAGAGACTAACTCCTGGTACTAAGGGAGGCTTGGGGTGAAAGCCCAAAGCATGTGTCCCTCAAGGGGGGAGGGGGGGGGTTGTGGGGGTTCCAAATGTATAGTAGGGATAGTGGTTGCAATGCATGTCCGACCACCTGAGACATTAGTTTGGCTCCCACTAGGCTGTGTCGCTCCTTGTTCTGCATCCGGCTTGGGTCTAAGCCCAAGCTCCACATTGCTCTAGTTGGTGGAGTACCCTCTTTCTCGCGTTAGGCCACCGGTATGCCAAAATCGTGCCAGACTCCGTCTGACACCATTTTGCGTGCAGGTGTTGGATACGGGGAGTTGGTGCTCGTGGGATTGTACCGGACCCTCGTTTTGTAGTGCAACGGGCTTGGAGTTCAGCTCCAAATTCAGGTGCACTACACATATTTAGCCCGGTAAAGAGTTTCCATTTCGTTGTATCTTGCACTAGCTAATGACAAGAATTCGCATATTGAGTTTAATCCCTTAATATCACTATATGATAGCTTACCATATCTACCAAACACCCTCGCTATCATGCCCTTTCTATTACCTAATTATGGAAAGTGTCTAGATTTGTTAATTTGGCATATCTACAAAATGTAAAGATTACCTTGAATACAATGGTGTTCATCCCATGTCCAAATTCACAATCTAATGCCATTCCATATTTAATAAGTTTCAAGTTAGTCCCAGATACTAACTCTTGGTACTAAAGGTGGTTGAGAGTGAAAGCCCAAAGTGTGTGTTCCTTAAGGGCAAGGGGGTGGGGGGGATATAGAGGGTTTCAAATGTATAGTAGGGATAGTGGTTAGTGTAGTGCCCCTTATCTCTCTCTCCTTAAGCCAACTAAAAAAAGGGCAATTGCTTGATGAGAGAACCTTTAATGGCTATTTTATCTCTATTTATCCCCTAAGGTTCCAAAGATCCACGGTGACAGTATATCCAAATCCCATCCCATGATCACATGTGTTATAGTTGAAATGCATATCTGACCACCTGAGACATTAGTTTGATTTTCACTAAGCTGTGTTACTTTTTTTTTTTGCGTCTAGCTTGGGTTTAAGCCAAAGCTCTATGTTGTTGTAGTTGGTGGAGTACACTCCTCCTTGCGTTAAGCCACCAGCATACCAAAATCATGTCAGACACCATCTGACACCGTTTTGGGTGTAGGTGCTAAATACGAGGAGTTAGTGCTCGTAGAATTGTATTGGACCCTCATTTCATAGCATAATGGGCTTGGAGTTTGGCTCCAAATTCAAGTGTGTTACATTTATCTTCAGCAATATTCAAAGCCATTAGCAATACTTTCCAATTTTTATGCCTCTCAGTCGATGTGTGCATATTTTTGTATAGGCCTATAAGTGAGATTCCATCCTCTTACAATGGCAACATTTTCTTCGAGCTACCACCTCTTATTAGTAGCATAGGTTCCAAGCAGGAGGGGATGGAAACCAAGACAATTGGTGCAAGATCAAGAATATACATGTAATCAAGATTGTTGTAGAAATTTTATATTTTTTAAAGGGTATGCAATCAATCCTCTTGCCTATGTACTGTCATAGGCAGGAGGATTGATTGCAGACCCTTTAAAAAATATAGAATTTCTATAACAATCTTGATTGCATGCTTCATCCACATAATCTAAATGCCTACCACAATGAACTAGCAATTATATATTTGCTGTTAGCCATTGCTGTTAGATTTAAGTGTCAATTCTGAAAAAATGCTCCTCTATATTATGCCATCTACGAGCTCATGATGTATTATTTTCTTCCATAAAGTGGAGTGGTTGAAAGAGTTGCAATGTATATTGGCACATATATGCATCCAATGTAAGAAGGGATACAAAAGAGTTCTCTCAACTGTTTCAAAGATCATGTGTAGGGAGAGACTATAAGAAACTCATCTACAATTCCAACACATGTTCAGAAGACTATCTTTAAGGATTTTATCGCAAACACTCTACTCAATCTAGGCTGCCAAAAGACTCAATTAAATGAGGCTAGCTTGTGGGACTTATTACAAGGAGTACAACCTACTACTAGCCTAAGCAGTACGTTTGTTGTATTTTATATATTACAATAATATTTTTTCTTATATTATATTTTTTTGGATAAAATCTTGGATGTGTGAATCTCAAGAAAGGAAGTTGCAATAAAAACTTGACTCTATCCTTGAATTGAAACAGACATGTGCATACAAGTTCTAATCCATGAAAGTTTGTTTCCAGAGTATTTATTCACAACTAAAGTTGTGAATAAGTAAGAGCACCCCTTCATCTTTAAGATGTCTACAATATGCCCTACCTCTGGTGTAGATCTTATCTCCCGAATGGATATGTCTGGGTCTAATGACCTTGCATATGCATAGGTACATTTTGACCATATAGAATGCATATCAAGTTGGATAACCATGGGAGCTCATGTGTATGATCCAAGGTAATTTTTATTCTCATTGTATTGAAATGGTTGTAATATTTGTGTTTTCATAGGCTATATTATAACTTAACAATTGCAACAGTAAATATTAAAGTACAAGACTAAACAGCCCAAGGAAATTTTTGGAAACCCTTCTCTGATATTGTGCTAAAATAAGCTGATAAGCATACAAACTTTTGCAGTTTCATGGCAAATGAGGCTAATGCAAATTGGAATGGTGTCTAAGCAATTTTTGGGAATGATCAACCATTGGAAAGTTGTGAGAGGACTTGTGAGTTCCATTAGGTTTAGAAGGGTTGGGTAGTTTTGAGCTAAGCTCAAGTCAATGAAAGTGAATAAAAGTTAAAGGAAGTCAATACAATCCCTTAACTAGCTAGTGTTTAATGGCACTACCTTGGTTTGTTTTGAACCAAGGTTTTTAGCTCAAAATTTAGGTGCTTAAGATATTCCATAAGCTTATATAGATTCTTGGTTTGACACTAATTAATCTTAAAGTCTACAAAGAAAGAAAATAATCTATAATTAATATTCTCAAAATATATTTAATCTTCTTCTACTTCTATGTCTAGAAAAGCAAGAATGGGTGTAGTGGAATGCTCCCTCACCATAGGCTCATGTTGCATGTAATGTTGTGCCATGCATTTAGCATAAATAAATAAGTGGAATTGATTTTAGTCCATATTATCATCCATATCATTAGGATTAAGCATATGGACAAAACACCTTGTATAACAAGTGTGGACTTAATGACATAAAACTATTTGAGAATAAATATTATAGATTACTTCAAACACTAATATCATATTACAAAATCTCCTAAGAATATCCTTAAAGGTATGTTTTTTTTCTAGTGTAAAAATAGCTTAGCTTGTCTCTTTTTCCACCTATACTATCAACTGAAATTCTATTATAGCATCAAGCATAATTCCCTTTGGAGGACAAAATAACTTTAGCAAGATCTACATGGCTATGACCAAATAGTTTTAAGCCAAGGAATGTTAAATGAAAAACTTTCGAGTAAATCAAATTCAGCATGATGTCTTAAAGCTGTTGTATCCTAATAAAGCAAGAGAAACACACTTGTTAGCTTGTATGGCCTTACAATAGTTCCTAATATGGCATAAAGCATAGTAGTTCAAGGAATAAACTTGGAAAGTAAATAGAAAAGAGTTAATTTATAAATAAAGAAGTCACACACTTTTATGTCCACTACCATACTCGAAAGAAGGCAGCCAAATGAAAACTCCACAAATTTATCATCATTATTAGCCAAGTGTGCAAGAAGGCCTTCCCACATTAGAGAGAGGGGAAGGATCATGACAACCATGCCCTCATATGTCATAAAGTTGCTTGCAACCCATAAAGCTTGGGAAATGTGTTCTACCTAGAACACATTCTATGAAGGAGTATCCCCATGCGATGGTGGCATCGCATCAGGAAAATCAAAGAAGATGAAATTAATTTTCCCATAAGGCACAAGCTGACCTAATCTATAGATCTACCGATCAAGTATGTAAAGCTCTTGACTAGTAGCATTTAGAAGTTACACATAATCTTAAATGAAAACAGAAACTCCCTAACACTCTATTAGAGATAGAGGACAAACCTGAAAAACAATTATTACAACTAGAAGTTGGAGATAAAATTTACTTATTAACTTGTTTATGCATAGTTGCAAATGAGAGCTCTTCCAAGTTATCATTTGTAGCTATGGGGAGGGATGGAAAGAATGTCTTGGTGTGCTAAATAGATTGGTGGCTACTCTCTACAACATCTATAAAGAAAAAGCAAAGTCAAAAATTATAACAAAAAAGTTCTAAATCAAAGTCCTTACTTTCATGTAAGGCTTCATAACAACTCCTTTAGGGGTTGCAAGGAGTAGGCAGTGGAATCTCTTATGCTAGAATCTCTTGTAAGATTTCCTAAATGGTTTTATAAGTATAGATATCCTCAGCCACTTTATGTGTTCTTAGATTCTCTTGACAAATGTTGATTGAGTTTTGTTGTTGAACTTCAATAATGTCCAAAAACAAAAATGCAAGTGGGAAATAAAAATATAACTCAAATTTAATATTCCTTAGCTAAGCACTAAAATTCATGTGAATTTGGATGACATTTAAGGTAGAGATCCAACTCAAAGTCCGATATCGGCATCTGTTTAATGAGTTCAAGATATCATAGGCATAACTCCTTTCATGTGTACAAGGATAGTAAAACTCTAGTTTATACATGCCAAACTTCTTGCCTCTAGCTAAGAGTTTGTGCAAAACATTGGTTATGTATATAGGTGTACTGGGGTAATATTTTAAATGTCTACAAAGTAAAACAAAAATATAAATACCAATGTGTAAATAAGAATTGAGAAAATACCTGTAAACTTCACATGAAATTGGCTGATTCTTGAACTCAGCCGAGCTCATCCCACCACAAGGAAGCCAACCATTCTATAGCTCTACAATACAAGCATAAATATATTCCTCAAGGGTGATACTTGTGCAAGTTTAGGGAAGAAACTTCTTGTCCCAAATTTGTAGTATCTTCTCACCAGTAGTAATACTCTAAAAAATGCATACCTTCTCCTTCATCACCTTTTCCATCCTTGCCTTATAGTGTTTTTATTATTTTGCAACCAAGTATTGTGAAGTTCCTAGTAGATGATTTGTTTGGGAAAGTACATTTTTATTCTTAGAGATATTGTAAATGAGCTCCTTTGATGCTTTACTAGTTCCTATATATAGAGAGAGTTATGAAACTTTTCATAAATTTTAGAACTTCTTGCAAACTTAACAATGCTATTAAGTCATTTTTACCTGTACGGTATGTTTACAATCAAGAGTAACTTTTTCACCTTTATTATCTTTATATTCAAAATTTGTTACACAATTGCCTTAAACTCCATCTCTTCTATTACTTATCCCCTTGGGCTTTTTTAAAGAATAAGGCTCTTTAAGAAACATTATGTAAGTCAATGCATACTTCAATACTAATTTACATTTACTCAAACAACAATTAGAAAATCAAGTGGTAGCTACTACCAAGTATGCAGCCAAAGGCATAGTTCCCTCACTAGCACTAGCATTAGGCCCAAGTACCCTGCCATCAAAAGCCGTAGCCTTAGTAGCACCAATCTGAATAAGCACAACTTTTCCACCACCACTAACATTAATAAGTACCATGCCCAATAAACACATCCTCAACAATAATAATATCAAGACTAGTTTTAGCTTTTATATTAGCATCCACCTCATTGTTATGCTCTTCATTGCATCTTTCAGCACCACCAATAACAACTTTATTGGATACTTGGGATGAATTTCCTATCAATCAGCCAAGCTTACAAAGATCAATTACATCTTCTTAGAGACCAAAACCATTGAGGTTCATCTTAACGCTTCTTCTAAAATAAAAAGCAAAATACTATAATGCCTAACTTGTGAAGTAAAGAAAATCTGTAGCATTATATGTTCAAATCCCCTCTTGGAAGTTCTAGCCAATCAACCTTGATTTATATATGCTATTACAAGAAAATTTTATAAAGAAAAGCAAGTGAAAAATAAATTGTAAACTATGATAAATGCAAAAAAAAATGCAAGTCACTAGGAGAGGTTGATTCATGCGAGAACAAACTTCACCCTACCTCTCTAAAATTCAAAAACAGAAAATTCTTGAGAGTAAAAAGGTTTCAAGAAAAAAATAACACAATAAAAACATGAGAGAGGTCGGTTCATGCAAGAACTAACCTCACCCTCACCCTCTAAAATTTAGGAATTACATCAAGGTCCAATTTGACTATAGGGTTTCTCATCGGGTTTTCCTCCTTGTCTTCAAACTCCACACCTACCTCTTGTCTTTTTTTTTCCACTTTGTTTTCCAAAGTTTCTACTAGTTCATGTAGTTACCAATTGGTATCAACATCAGAAGTACACTCTACACTCTTTGGAAGTGTCTCACACATTTGGAGCCAATACAATCCACCATGGTCACATATTAGGGTGTGGGAGAGAGTGAGAGAGAATATTCTAATTCCTGGAATATTCTTCATCCTCCTTGTATAAAACCTTTACCCCACAAAGGCAAAAGGGGGGCATTTGTGGAGAGGATTGGAGCATTTTTTTGTGTGTTTGAGCAAGTGTTGGGAGAGTGCCCTTCATTTCCTCAACAGGATTTAAGTACTATAAGAAAAATTTGCATTGGATTTGTATAGGAGAAGCTTTGATGCTAGAAAAATCCATACTTTAAACAAAATAAAAACTCCATTGAATTATTAGTGGAGTTTTATGCAGTATTCAGAATTGGGTTATAAAAGAGATTTAGCTATCTTTCAAGTATTTGTGAGAAAAATTGACAACTTATAGCTTTAGGCTGTAGCTATATGATTATCATTTAAATTTTATAAGTAAATCTAAATGGAATATCATAACAACTCTTTTAATCTGTCTAATAATCACTAATATTATAATGCATTTAGAAGATTTTTCTCATGCTGTTACAAGTTACAAGCCACTCCAATCTAAGATTTCTAGAATCAAAATGGTATCTGAGGTATATAACCTACAAGTGGGAAACCATGATTCTATATTGTGCAGAATATTTATCAATTACACAAAGAACACGTGGAAATTGAAAATATATACTATGTTCTCTCTCAGGTGTTTAGACCAATGTAGAGTCAGGCCCCACATAAATGATATTACTTAACAATAGTTTTCCATAGTTATAAGCATAAAAGTGGGTTAATAATCTTAAAATATTTATATCAAAGAATTAGAACCATAATTTAAATAGATTTTTTTAAGTTTTAAACATAAATAATAATATTAGTATAAAATATTAATATGTTCTATAAAGGTTCAAAACAATTTTCTATTTTTATCTTTCTATATTCATTAAATATATTATTAATATTTGCAACACCTCCAATCACTATTCCTGTTCCAGCTAATGAGCCTACCATAATATATGCTAAAAATCCCTCTATCAATGTTAATCCCTTTACCCGCCTTATGAGACATGCTTTAACATATGTTTCTTCAAATTTTCTTAATAATCAAACATATCCATCTGGAATACGAAGTCTTGTTATTAGGTTCTACCAATCAGGATTCAATGTTACTCTAAATTTATATATCTTAGATCCTGGAGTAATTGGTCAAGAGAGTCTTATACAATATGATTGTACTACTGATCCAATAAATCAATTAGGCTTTCAAGGTAGTGAGGTGAGAACCATTTTTGAAAGGATCCTAACATTCATTCGAACAAGAGCTGCAGCAGATATATATGGAATAACTTTTTATGGAGAAGTTCGTGTTGTTTTCTTCAATCTCATGATTGACTATGAGATCACTATCCCACTTCCTAAGCTTCCCCAAGCTATAATACATATAAATATTACTGAAGACCATAAATCCAATATAATTCCACAGGTACAAATAACAGATCCACATAAAAATTGTTGGGCATTTTCAACCATACTAATTGGTCAGAAGGCTGATATTCAAGGCTCAACTATTGAAATTGAAAACAGTTTAACTTCACCAAATCGAAAATTCAGACTAACTTTGAAGAGTGATTGCAAGCTAAAATTGTATAGAATTGGGTATAGCATCCCACTTTGGATCAGTGAACATAATTATAAGCCACATCAAGGTTGTTATGCACATTTACAGCAAGATGGAAATTTTGCTACTATGGCAGATAACAAAATTTATTGGGCTAGTAATAGGTATTGTATACCACAACCTTCATGTAAAATCACAACAACATTAGTTGTTAGTAATCATGGAAATATTATTATTTATTGGAAGGGCCAAGTTTTTTGGAAAGCCTTGTGAACTATAAATTTAATTGATTTGCCTCATTATGTTTGGCAGCAGCCTTTAAGCACTGTTAAAGCACCAAAAAGCATGACAAAGAGCATTTTTTATTTAACCAGACTAAATTACTTTTTAATTGTATATGATAAAAAATTGAGCTTCAAAGAAATGAATAGTATACTACTATAATGTTAGGGCCCAAATGATATTGTTAAATTAGTATTTTAAAAAACTAGAGTTCTTGTGAATTTAGAGAGCAATAGAAAACACAAAAAGATGGGAAGTGGAAGGAGGAAGGAAGGGAATGTTCTTTTCTAAGAGTGTATTTAAATGTGTAAACTTAATAAAACAAGATATCATATTTAAGCAGATAGTATAGCAAATAACATATCTATATTTAATTCAGGATTTACATAAGCTGTATAAAATATAGAACCCACTTGTGTATTCCTACCAGAAGGCAATGAGTGTCATAAAAATCTAATAAAAATTGAAGGTAAAAGATCCATATTTATTTACATTAGAATTGCTCCATTATCTCCATAATCCTCATAATAAAAAAATTTTGAGATAGAAAAATATGAAAAAGTAATTAAAATGAAAAATTTATATTTCATTTGTGAGAATGATTAGTATTTGTGATGCAATATTAATTGGATGGATTATTCAATCAAAACAAACAGTCCATTTTGTAAATATGATACTATTTAGTATATACATATTAATTTACAAATAAATCATCCAGTATTATAAAAGAAAAAATATGACATAGGTGGAAATGTTAATCACTCAGGATGCTTGGCATGACTTCCCATACCAGTGCACCAACTTATACCCAAAGTGCACTACGGATCACATTTTAAGAATCTAGTTCCTCCAAATTATCAAGTCCTCTCACTTGACAAGTTTATAATCATGTATGGACTCTTCGATGCTTAGCTCCATGGGCCACCATTTTGAAGTTAACACTTTCAATTAGGATTTTTGTTCCCCCCGACTTACAAATCTTACTTAGCAAGTCATCTAACCAGTGTAATATGGTTTTATACAAAAGTGTAAAAATTTTAAACCATCAACTTTCATTCAAAGCCATTTCTTTGAACACTCGGAAACTAATTCTTTAACCTTGAAAACCTTGCCTCATAACAAGTTTCAAGACTATTCTTTTGCTACACCACTCTAATTTTATACATTTTTATAAACTATTTACACTTGTCTTTCTAAGTACTAACCTACCTAGAATTGTCTTTAGAAACCTTTAAAGGATTTTATCCCTTAGCTGCTAAAACCTTTTATTTGGTAAGCTTTCTAATTGCTATATGGTCTAATATGGATAATTTCATGCCTTAAACTCTCCATGGCATCATAATTGTCAGTAGTAACACTTTTAAACACCCACTTCATTCTCCACTCCTAACTTATATAACCATTATTAGTTATATCTTTTAATTTCTATAGATTGGTTTTATCCCTTTATTACTTGCTTTTGACTTTATATGTTCCCTTTAGTTATTCTCCTTCTTTCTACCATGCCTTAGTAAGTATTTTTAAGGATGAACCTACCCAATGACTTTATTATTTTATTTTTTATTATTTATTCTTATAATTTTTAAATTTTCCTTATATTTAAAGCTATTCCATTATGTGATGGCATATGTGCAGCTATTGTTTTTCAATTGTAGAGAAATTTATTATGTACATAAACATATTTAATTTATTTTGTGATTGTATAGATTATAATATTTGCATGAGATATACTACACCATGTGTGCAACCATATCATCTCCTCTTTTTTGAGTGATTCAATTCAATCTATAATCCATAGAGTTTGGTATATACAAGAAAGTGCAAAGCATTGTAAGATTTTGTTGTGAGCAATTAATAAATGACTTTTCTATCGTTTTCTTGGCCATAACCTGTATAGAGATTGATCCTTTGAAAGAATTTAAGGTGAGATTAAGTTCCTTGAGATTTTGGGGTGGTGGAGATACAAATCAATTGAAGTTGGTAGATTGTCATTTAGATCCAAGCACTTGATCTTTTGCAATTGCGAAGGGATCTTGCTCAAGAGGATGTTGCTTTTGAGATTGTGCCAGGAGCCCTAGAAGTATGGTGGTGATAAAAATTAGGCCTTGCTAGGCTACTGAGTGAGATTGACATTTTTGCTCGTAATACAGATTTTCTATTTTGGCATTGCATTGTGATTAATTAATGATTTTGGTGCTTAAAGAATTCATATATATCACTAATGTGTACAAAACCATGCAAACATCATACCAATGCCTTGAAAACACTTAGGTCCAAACATTAATTTATAAGTCCAAATTTATACTAGGAATAGTGGGTAGGTCAAATGTATAGCTATTTAAGACATTGTTTGGCTCTCCACTAGGCACTATTATCTTTGTTTGCATCCGGTTTAGGTAAGCCCAACTTCCATACTATACTAGTTGGTTTTAGCATCGGGTTTCTAGGGGCTATAAAGGGTTTCAAATGTATAGTAGAGATAATTGATAAATTGAAAGCATGGTTGACTACTTGAGATATTATCTAGCCCCGTACTAAGTATATATTTATGATTTTTTTACATTTGGTTTCCCAACTTCCATACCATACTGACTGGTGGAGTACCTATATCTTTGTATTAGGTTATTGATATTGAATAGTGCTAGCTTTATTTGGCTCCAGTTTATGTTTTGATCTTTACATTGGGATGTTAGATGCTTTAGGACTATTCTAATGTTCCAATATATAAATTATCTTTACTACTAACATCTTCAATAAGTTTATAGATTATAGGTAATATTTTGTCTATATAGAAAAAAAAGAGCTTGTGGTCTTTTATAATACTTAATTATACAATGAGTATATATAATGAATAGCAATAATAATGCAAGAAAAATTAATATAGTAATTTCTAATTTAAATAGTTATATTGAGACTAAATATTAAAAATATAAACACATAAATATTTATAAATGTAAATACAAATAATATAACCAGATATTATAAATATTATAAATTTTATTTTATTATCCTTTATATACTATTGTGAGGTCTAGATGTATAGCTACAATGCCATGTACTAATATTAAAATAATGAAATTTTAATAGCCATTAGATTAACTATGGTTATTGAGTTAATTAAATATACACATTTCTATATTCCATTTTTATATTCCATGCACTCATATTAGTGGATATAAGTAGTTTTAATTATCTCTAAGGAGTGTTTGGATTTGAGCTTTTGGTTTAGATCTAGCTTTTGCATTGTTTAGATCTTTTATATTATTATAGTATTTTCCATTTCTTCTCTATTATTTTTCTTCTTTTCATTAATCTTTATTGTAGAGTAGTAGCCTCCTCCTCCTTTTACTCTAGAGTAATAATTAATATTATGTGATTACAGCTAAACAATTAGACTCAGTTAATGGCAGCATTTATGACATGTGGTGCAGTTCCTTCTGCTTTTGCTATTAATCCTCACATCCAACTAAAGTTCTTCTGAGGGAATTATACCATTGATTTAATCACTTTATAATGATTGCCACTTATCATTCTTGGGATGATGTTTGGTGTCTACACAAGTTTTCCACATGTCTCCAACAAACAACATTGTGCATAACCACTTGTATGGAATGGAGCCTTGTCCCAGATGTCTTTAAGTCCACATGCTAACAATTGTGATGATGCCTTTTTGTAATTACATTGTCTTTGCTAAAGGTCATGAGTCAGTTATACAATTTGGTGTTTATTTTTAGAGCCTTTTACTTCATGCAAAGTTAAATATGTCAAATAGAAATATTTTGGCCAATGCTTCATCAAAATTTTATAGGATTGACTTATGCATGCACTTGCCTCAGCCACCCTTGATAATGTTCTTCCACTAGCACAATGCTATGAAACATCACCTCTCCCATATATCATTATATGTACTTCAGCTCCAAAGATGATTTTATTCTGATGCAAGTTGATGCTATTACTCCTTGTGTTCAAGGATAAGGGTGAGGATAAGATTATGGTGTAAACTCTTGAATTTGGACTTTCTAAGAGGTCATTTAACTTAGTATTACTCAAACCCAAGGACAATTAACTCCAAATATTCTAAGATCCTTAACTAATTGGAAAAGGGGGTTCACTCTTATTTATGGGCCTTTTCCCTTTATATTTGAATCTCTATAGATCATCTTTTGAATTGTTCTCTTTGGTTTCTTACATATGGCCATGATTTTTACTATTAAACATGTGATGAAGTTAGCCATACATATTAGCATTATCGGTGTTTTCTAAATTGGCATCCTTCATTTGCTAGGTGGAGGTCTTAGTGTCAACAATGTCCTGTTAGTGCTTGGCATGAAAAAGTTTCCAAAAAATAAGGAGTCACACGAGTAATGGAAAGTCTTTGCATGAATAAGTCATTAACCCCTCTATCCTTTTTCTATGAGTACCATCAAAAGGTTCACTTGGCATTAATTCATCCAATATTTATTTTTTGTAAGCAATTAAATTTTATTTTTTGCTTTAATCAATTAACTACACCTTTAACCACTTGGAAGAGTCTCACTCATAACCTCTATAAATCTTTTTCCCAACTTGGGAACATACTAGCCTTGTGAATGGCATCGAAGCCACTTAGCCTTTGCACTTGGTCCAAGTGCTCCACATGTCCGATTTCATGCCAAACATTCTAAAGGTACTACTAACCTATCAACCCGTTATGATAAGGATATGTCCCTTCACCTTTGTCATATCAGTATGTAAGGGACTAAATTTTCCATTCTACTTTAGTCACTTAACCACACCTCTGACCACTTGGAGGAGTCTCATTCACAACCTCCATAAGTCCAATCCAGGACTTGGGACTTGCTAGCCCCGAGAATGCCATCCATGCCACTCAACATTTGCACTTGGTCCAAGTGCTCCACGTGTCCGATCCCATGACCGACACTCAAAGGTACCACCGACATAGCAGCCCGTTACGCTAAGGCCATGCCCAATCACCTTTGCCACACTGGTAGTCCAATACCACTTGCATCACCGTCTTGGCTCTCCCAGACTAGGCAAACTATCCGTGAGTGGTCATCTCAGATCCACTCCTTAGCATCCTTAGGATGCCCACCGACAAGGGGAATAGCCTTCCCCAATATCCCTCTGTCAGTCCCCACTAAGTCCCTTTCTGCCCCTGGCCGTGTTTGCCAACACTGCCACTGGATTGAGACCCACAGGCCCGACCACTAAGTCCCACGGTCCTCTGGGACTTCCTCACCACACGACTGTGTCCTTGGTCACTACCCCAGAGGACTGCTCCTCTTCCTTTCCACAGTCTGGGCCTTTGGGACAACATCTCGGAACACCGTGGCTTTACGCGAGCCACCTGGGTACTCTCCTCGCCTTCTGCCCTTGGGTGCTCTAGCCATGGGCTTAGAGCGGGTTCCATTGAGCCACACCAGGTATCCAAGTAGGTAGTGCCACCCACACTTGGACTGGGAGCATCGGCTAGTCGATCTCCCGGGGGAACTAGAGCCGGCTCTTGAACACTTCACCAAGCTACCCCGCTTGTCGGTCTGTGTTCACTCTAGTCTTGGACTTCCCAGTGGGCAGCTCATCACCCAACACTGGGTCCGGCCTTCCTGGGCCAAACTGGCCTTTCCTAGCCAAACTGGCTCCACTGCAGTCCTCCCCCTACTATACTTTTGGAGCTCACCAAACCCCCCAGGGTCTGGGAGACGAACGCTTTGGGCTTTCACCCTCTCAGGCTCCGGACTTGGATTTGGACTCGGACTCGGGCTCGGGCTCGGTCTCGGCCTCGGCCTCGGTCTCGGTCCCGATCTCGGTCTCGGTCTCGGTCTCGGTCCCGGTCTCGGTCTCGACTTCGGACTCCATCTCGGACTCCATCTCGGACTCCATCTCGGACTCCATCTCGGGTCCATCTCGGGTCCATCTCGGACTCCATCTCGGGTTCCATCTCGGGTCCATCTCGGACTCCATTTCGGGTCCATCTCGGGTCCACCTCGGACTCCATCTCAGACTCCATCTCGGACTCCATCTCGGACTCCATCTCGGGTCCATCTCGGACTCCACTTCGAACTCCAACTCGGGTCCATCTCGGGTCCACCTCGGACTCCACTTCGGACTCCATCTTGGGCTCCATCTCGGGTCCATCTCGGACTCCACTTCGGACTCCAACTTGGGTCCATCTCGGACTCCACTTCGGACTCCAACTCGGGTCCATCTCGGACTCCACTTCGGACTCCAACTCGGGTCCATCTCGGACTCCACTTCGGACTCCAACTCGAGTCCATCTCGGACACTCCCACGTGTCATGTGTTTGTCCTTTTGGGTCCCTTTTTGGAGCCTCGCCTTTTGCTCGCTTCGTGCTCGTTCCTCGAGCACTTCGTTGGGAGTTCCACTCCCGCTCTTGACTTTTCAAGTCGGAGCTTTTGGTCCAAACGTGTTACGCTCGTTTGGCTCTCGCTTCGGCCACTACCATGTGGCGCCCTTCCGGCTCCACTTTGGGGCCTAGGGATTTTGTGTCTCACAACTCCACCACCCATAGACGAAGTTCGATGTCCTCATCGAACGGTGAACCATTTTATAAAGTAACACCCACATGTGTTACCATTTCCATCCTTGGCGCGTAGCCAATATTTGTCAATGGTGTGACATTGAAGGCTCACCATGCCTTCTCCATATTCGTCAATGGTTGGACATTGAAGGCTCACCATGCCTTTTGCATATCCTCTAAGGAGGGTAGTCTCTCCAACTTAGAGACTGATTGGACCACATATAGTGGTTCTCTCCTTTTATTGGTTTAGTTCTCGCTAAACCTCTTAGAGACCCTTCTCTAAGTCAATCCCACTACTCCTTCTCGAGTAGTCTCAATTTCCATCGATATAACCTTTGCACTTTGGAACTTTGAATTTTGACTTCTTGGAGTCAATTTCCTAGGTGTCTCCGACACCTTGCCTTGCACCTTTTGTGCAACTCCACTTCCCATCCTAGGAAGTTCTCTACTCGAGGGCACCATCATCCTCTCTTCTATTTCGTGCCAAAGTTCCAGTTATCATACTTTGTGCTAGGGCTGTTCATGGCCCTATCATTTGGCTACCTTACCGCTCCCTCCCTTGGAGCTTCCACTTTCGCCAAATCGGAGCATTTCGGAATCCCTCCTTGGAAACACACTTCCTTTCCCGCAACTTGTTAGCGTCCAACACATTAGTGTTCCTTGCCTAACTTTGTCACTTGGATTCCTTCCAAGGGATTCCACGGCCCTATCCTGGCCACTCATCTTTTGCTCCTATCCGTTGATTGTTGCACCAAGCAACATCGAATCTCTACCTCCCTTCTTGAGGTATTCTTTTGATTCCATAGCAAAGGCTCTGCTTTGCCAAGACTAGGGTGTTCACCCCTAGTAAGTCTCTTTTAGCATCTTCTGCATTGGGCTCTATCCTCAGCCCAACTTTGTGACCCTCTCATGGGTCTCTTTAGAGACTACTTTCCTCGGACTCACTATGCCATCGCACGGACATAGTTTACTTCCCTTAGGTGCTTTTCCCACTTGGTCATCACGACCAAGCCACACCACCTTAAACAGGTCAATTTCAACATTTTGAACCAGGAACTTCATTCCTTAGCCAACCAAGGACCTTGTCCTTATCTGGCCATAAGATCACCTGGTGATCTCACGTTGGCACCTTAACAGAGTTGCCAAGAAGTACTTGGTCTTCTAGACCTCCAAGTTGTTGACTATAACCCCGGGGGCATCCCCCACACTTGGCGGTGCACCCAAGCTAGCCCTTACGGCCAAGGGTTCATAGCAACTGAGATTAGGTGTCCCCATCTCACTCACCACGACCTTGGTGCCACTTGCACCAAAGTGTTCAAGTTAGATATGCTGAGCTTTCACACTAAGCAATCTAACCGTGCATCACGACTCCGAGGCATCCCTCTCTTGGCGGTGTGCCCAAACCAGTCTCCCCACTGAGAGTCCATGACCACCGAAATATGAGTGTCCTCATATTCCAAACCATCACCACACCCTAGTGATTTGGGACTCGAACCCAAGCACTAGAGGGTCGGGACTCGAACCCAACCTCCGTATATGCATCTACGGACGGCATCACACAAGATGCCTGGCATGACTCCCCACGCCGGTGCACCAACTTATTTTTTAAAGCGCGCTACAGATCACAACTTAGGAACCTAGTTCCTCCACACTGCCAAGTCCTCTCACTTGACATATCTGTGATCATGCATGGGCTCCTCCATGCTTGGCCCCATGAGCCACCCTTTTTGAAGTTAGCACCTTCAACTAGGGTATTTGTTCCCCCCAACTTGCCAATCTCACTTAGCAAGTCATCTGGCCACCGTAACATGGTTCATGCATAAGCGTGGAAGTCCCTAACCATCAACTTTCGTTCAAAGCCCTCTCTTTGAACACTCGGGAACTACTTCCCTAACCTTGACAGCCTTGCCTCATGGCAAGCTTCAAGACCACGCTTCTGCTGCGCCACTCTGATTTCGCGCGTTCTATGAACCATTTACACTTGGCCTTTCTAGGTACTAAGCTGCCTAGAATCGTCTTTGGGAACCTTGAAGGAACTCTGTCCCTCAACTTGCTAAGGCCTCCCTTTTTGCAAGCCTTCCAAATGCCACATAGTCTAACATGGACAATTCCATATTTTAGACTTTCCATGGCATCACGGTTGCTAGTGGCAACACCCTTGAGCCCCCACTTGATTCTCCACTCCCAGCTCGCATAACCAACCTTGGTTATGCCATTTGATTCCTACGGTTCGGTTCTATCCCCTTACTTCTTGCTTTTGGGCTTCACACCTTTCCTTTAGTCATTCTCCTCCAGACCAGGAGGATAGCTTTGCACTTTCTATCATGCTTTAGCAAGTATTCTTAGGGATGAACCTACCCAATAGCCTAGGGAGTGGTTCCTCAATCCGGGTATGCTCACCTTATAATCCCACACACTGGGATTACATTGTTGCTTATGGGCCTTTACATGCCCATCACTAGCCTTGCCAAAATTCCATTTTTGGCTTTGTCCAACTCGGGTAGACAGTCCTCTCTTGTCTCCGCAACCTTGGACATTTGGATAGCACCTTCTATCCATCATTCGCTAGGGACTTAGTCCCTTGGGCTTTATCTATTGCCCTCGCGACATCAAACACCACCTTCTGGTGTTCTAGAGTGTTCGGGTGTCCCAATGATGGCTTTTTTGACAATGAGTATTTCCTTTTATGACATTGACTTACTTTATCGCAACACAAGCAACTTATCCCCCGTAAGGGTATATCCAACTTCCCTATGTTATTAAGAAGTCTTGGGTAGCTACCTTCTACCCGTTTAACCAGTTATTTTGCACCTCTTGCTTAGTTGCCTCATAGTTGTCAAGTCCTACAACTCATTGCTTGGTGCTTTCACACCTCCATCATTATCTGGGTCACCACACTCCAACTGCATGCTCTGCAGCTTAGGCTATGCTATTCCCATTTCCATTGGGATTCCTTTGGCAAGGGGTTCTCATGAACCCACCAACATAGCCTCAAGGTATCACACCTTGGCACATTTGGTGTCTCCACACATCGGCTCCACGAGCCTACCTCTATGACATTTCCCCTTCGTGTCTAAGTCTTTGCCAAGACCAACACCGCTCTTTCTCATGCCAACCATCCGTTAACACTGCACCATAGAGGTCACACACAACTTTATGTCAAAGTTGTTTTCTTCTGAGAACACCTTTCCCATAACTTTAGCATGGCACATTTTGCCATTGATGAGATACCCTCTGTTCTCATCCTTGGATCCTATGATCCCCCCCCATCCTTTGTGGGGTACAACACACCTCAGTCCAAATGCTTCCATCAGTCCTTTTAGGACCATCCGTTGACTCTACTTGAGTCATCCAGCAGTTTTGGACTTGGTTAATCCACAGACCCGTAAGGTCCTACTTGTCAGGCACTAGCTCACTGGAATACACTTCTTGCATTCCTGTCCTACTCAAAAGGACTATTTTCACAAGTGTTACTCCGACACTTGATTTTGTTCTCTGGGGGCAACCTTTGCCCCTTAGGACTACTTGTCCATGTGATGAGAACACCAACTCATCCACTTAATACACCCCCAACTCCTTGGGTTGTTCCAGCATTTATTAGAGGTAGCCCCGGCTACCTTTTCAAGGACTTGAGTCCTCTTCCGTATTTGACCTCCCACGGTCATTACTTCTGGTCTCACATTCATGAGCACCAACCTCAACTATATGAGGAAAATCTTGTGACTCCTTTATTGCTTTGGAGTCTTTATCTTTCCCGTGATCCCAACTGTAGTTGTTTACCACAACTACATTAGTCAGTTTGCTAAGTCAAACGCTCATCTGGATCACATCCTCAACTCTTTGAGGAAAACCATATACTGTTCCCAAGATCCCAAAGTCGTTCCATCATTGGCCCTTTTCTATCCACCACCTCGTCTACAAGTTCACACATGAACTGTAATGGAGAGCCATGTCTTCCCGACTTGCTACTCCTCAAGGATAGGCCCACTCCTCAGACCTTCTGATGCCAACACTAGTGGTGATATACTTGAGCACCAATAAAAGTCGGACTAAGGAACAGCTCCGATACCAAATTGTAAGGGACTAAATTTTCCATTCTACTTTAGTCACTTAACCACACCTCTAACCACTTGGAGGAGTCTCATTCACAACCTCCATAAGTCCAATCCAGGACTTGGGACTTGCTAGCCCCGAGAATGGCATCCATGCCACTCAACATTTGCACTTGGTCCAAGTGCTCCACGTGTCTGATCCCATGACCGACACTCAAAGGTACCACCGACATAGCAGCCCATTACGCTAAGGCCATGCCCAATCACCTTTGCCACACTGGTAGTCCAATACCACTTGCATCACCGTCTTGGCTCTCCCAGACTAGGCAAACTATCCGTGAGTGGTCATCTCAGATCCACTCCTTAGCATCCTTAGGATGCCCACCGACAAGGGGAATAGCCTTCCCCAATATCCCTCTGTCAGTCCCCACTAAGTCCCTTTCTGCCCCTGGCCGTGTTTGCCAACACTGCCACTGGATTGAGACCCACAGGCCCGACCACTAAGTCCCACGGTCCTCTGGGACTTCCTCACCACACGACTGTGTCCTTGGTCACTACCCCAGAGGACTGCTCCTCTTCCTTTCCACAGTCTGGGCCTTTGGGACAACATCTCGGAACACCGTGGCTTTACGCGAGCCACCTGGGTACTCTCCTCGCCTTCTGCCCTTGGGTGCTCTAGCCATGGGCTTAGAGCGGGTTCCATTGAGCCACACCAGGTATCCAAGTAGGTAGTGCCACCCACACTTGGACTGGGAGCATCGGCCAGTCGATCTCCCGGGGGAACTAGAGCCGGCTCTTGAACACTTCACCAAGCTACCCCGCTTGTCGGTCTGTGTTCACTCTAGTCTTGGACTTCCCAGTGGGCAGCTCATCACCCAACACTGGGTCCGGCCTTCCTGGGCCAAACTGGCCTTTCCTGGCCAAACTGGCTCCACTGCAGTCCTCCCCCTACTATACTTTTGGAGCTCACCAAACCCCCCAGGGTCTGGGAGACGAACGCTTTGGGCTTTCACCCTCTCAGGCTCCGGACTTGGATTTGGACTCGGACTCGGGCTCGGGCTCGGTCTCGGCCTCGGCCTCGGTCTCGGTCCCGATCTCGGTCTCGGTCTCGGTCTCGGTCTCGGTCCCGGTCTCGGTCTCGACTTCGGACTCCATCTCGGACTCCATCTCGGGTCCATCTCGGGTCCATCTCGGACTCCATCTCGGACTCCATCTCGGGTTCCATCTCGGGTCCATCTCGGACTCCATCTCGGACTCCATTTCGGGTCCATCTCGGGTCCACCTCGGACTCCATCTCAGACTCCATCTCGGACTCCATCTCGGACTCCATCTCGGGTCCATCTCGGACTCCACTTCGGACTCCAACTCGGGTCCATCTCGGGTCCACCTCGGACTCCACTTCGGACTCCATCTTGGGCTCCATCTCGGGTCCATCTCGGACTCCACTTCGGACTCCAACTCGGGTCCATCTCGGACTCCACTTCGGACTCCAACTCGGGTCCATCTCGGACTCCACTTCGGACTCCAACTCGGGTCCATCTCGGACTCCACTTCAGACTCCAACTCGAGTCCATCTCGGACACTCCCACGTGTCATGTGTTTGTCCTTTTGGGTCCCTTTTTGGAGCCTCGCCTTTTGCTCGCTTCGTGCTCGTTCCTCGAGCACTTCGTTGGGAGTTCCACTCCCGCTCTTGACTTTTCAAGTCGGAGCTTTTGGTCCAAACGTGTTACGCTCGTTTGGCTCTCGCTTCGGCCACTACCATGTGGCGCCCTTCCGGCTCCACTTTGGGGCCTAGGGATTTTGTGTCTCACACAGTAGTCCAAGACTACCTGCATCATAATCCTGTCTCTCAAAGACTAGGCCATCCATCCATGCATGGTCATCCTAAACCACACCTTAGCATCCTTAGGATGCCCAGAGATAGGGGGAACACCATTCCCCAATGTCCTTTCTTTAGTCTCTACCAAGTCCCTCTCCATCCATAGCCGCGCTTGCCAACACTGCCACTGGATTAAGATCTGAAGGTCTGACCACTAAATCCCATTAACCTCTAAGACTTCCTCACCATGTGACTGTATTTTTGGTCACACTACACAAGAGGATAACTCCTCTTCCTTTCCACAGTTTGGGACTTTATAACAACATTTTGAAACACCGTGGCCCTATGTGGGTACTCTCCCCACCTTCTGCCTTTGGGTGCCTTAGCCATATGGCTAGAGTGAGGTTCTGATGAGCCACACTAGGTATCTAAGTAAGTAGTGCCACCAACATTTGGATTAGGAGCATCAGCCATTCGATCTCCCAGAGGAGCTAGAGCCAACTCTTGAACACTTCACCAAGTTACCTCACTTGTCTATTCATGTTCACTCTAGCCTTGGACTCCTCAGTGGTTATATCATCACCCACCATGTGGGTATAACCTTCCTTGGTCATATTGGCCTTTCTTAGCCAAACTAGCTCCAATGGAGTCTTCCCTTTACTATACTTTTCAAACTTGACAAACCCCTTAGGGTCTAGGAGATGATCACTTTGGGCTTTCACCCTCAAACTTGCACTTCAACTTGGACTTAGACTCAGACTTGGACTCAGACTCGGACTTGGACTCGGACTCAGACTTAGTCTCAGTCTCGGCCTCATTATCGACCTTGAACTCCATCTCATACCCCACCTCAGGTCCATCTCGGACTTGATCTCAGACTCTCCATCTTGGGTCCATCTTGGACTCCATATCAAGTCCATCTCAGACTTCATCTCCAATCCATCTCAGACTCCATCTTCAGTCCATCTCGGACTCTATCTCAGGTCCATTATGGATCCATCTCGGACTCCATTTTGGACTCGATCTCGGGTCCATTGCAAGTCCATCTTAGGTCTGTATTGGACTCCATCTTGAACTCCATCTCGAATTCCTTCTCCGACTCCATCTCGGACTCTTTTTCAGAGTTGTTCCTAACACTTCCATGTGTCATAACACTTGCTATGCATCAATCATTCTTGTGTCCCTTTTTAGAGACTCATTCATTGAATGCTTCGTGCTCATTCTTCGAACACTTTATTTAGAGTTTTATTCCCACTCTCAACTTTCCAAGTCAAAGCCTTTAGTTCAAACATGTTATACTTGTTGAACTTTTATTTAGACTATTATCATGTGGCACCCTTTTTGCTCCACTTTGGGGATTAGGGATTTGTGTCTCACAACTCCACTACCCATAAAAAAAATTCGATATCCTTATCAAATGCTAAACCATTTTATAAAGTAACCCTATTATGGATTACCATTTTTATCAAGCCAATATTTATCAATAATTTGACATCAAAGGCTCACCATGCCTTGCCCATCCTTTACACCTTCTTTATTTCAATTTTACTACTCATTTAGGAGTAATCTTAACCTCTACCAACATGACTATCACATTCTAGAACTTTAATATTCATCCTCTTTTTTATTTTGTCCTACTCTTGGCACTAAATTCTAATTATCCATAATTCATACTAGGGTTATTTATGGCCCTATTATTTTGCTACTTTGCCACTCCATCTCTTAAAGCCTTCACCTTTGCCAAATTTGAATATTTAAGAATCCATTTTTAGAAATATATTTCCTTTCCCACAATCTATTTGCATCCAACATATGACTATTTTTTGCCTAACTTTGTCATTTGGATTCCTTCTAATGATTTTCATAACCCTTTTTTAGCCACTAGTCTTTTGTTCGTATCCTTTGATTGTTGCACCAAGCAACATAGGATCACTACCTAGGATCCATAGAATCTTTTTGGTTCTATAGCAAAGGCCTACTTCACTAAGTTTAGGGGGTGTTCAAGTCTCTCCAACATTATCTACTGTAGGTTCCATCTATGGCCTAACTTTGTAACCCACACATGAGTTTTTCCTTAGAGATTATTTTCTTGGATTCATAACACTATTGCATTGCCATAATTCATTTCCCTTATGTATCCTTTCCACTTGGTCACCTTAACTAAGTTATACTTCTAGACATTTAAGTTGTTAACTAAGGGCATCCCCCACACTTGGCAATGCACCCAAACCAGCCCTTCTAGCCAAGAGTCTATGGCAACTAAGATTGGGTGTCCCCATTTCATTCACCATATCTTTAGTGCCACTTGCATTAAAGTTGTTCAAGTTAAATATGCTAAACTTTCACATTAAGCAATCTAACTATGCATCACAACTTCGAAGCATCCCTCACTTATGATGTGTCTAAACTAGTCTCCTTATTAAGAGTTCATGACCAAGATTGGTTCTGACCTTTTGAACGGCAATTGGCCAACCAACTGACCGTGATTATCGGCCGGCCGTGAAAGTGCCAAACGGCCAAATAGTTCACAAATTTCTTTTGATAAAAGAAAAATGTTTTTAGTAAAACCAAACTAATAAAAGTAAGAAAACCAAAGCATTAGACTAAACCAAACCAAAGTATTAGACCAAACCAAACCAACTATTACTCATCTTCTTCAACATCTTTGGCAATTTCCTTGACATCTCTGGCATCTTCCTCAACAATCACATCTTCATTTAGAAGATCTTCTTCAATTAAAAAAGTATTAAAATATAATATTCTAAAAATTATTAAATTTTTATTCTTTTATTGTTTATTTGAAGTAGTTCTATCTAAAAATATTTATCCACAAGATTGTCTCCAATCGAAAAATTTAAAATTTTAATTTGTTAATTTATAAATTACAACAAGTAAGGAGGTTTGATGAAGATTGATTTCTCAACTCTAAAATCTATTAAACCCACTATGATCAGTTGAGACAGGAAAAGAAATGAGTGTTTTTAGTGTTCAAGGCAATTGCTCATATCTTCATGCACCTCATAAACATCCACTTATCATTTTGTTGCTCCTACTCATCTATAGTTTCCAGTTTTTGAAGTCGCAGCATCTTCTTGCTTTTCCACATGCAATTTATCTATTTCATAAAGGACTTATGGTTGTTTTACCAAACCATTAACAATTATCATTATCAACATCAATTTCTTCAAGATGCAAAGAATCTGCATTCAGGTGCTTTTCAACTTTGACAATCCTGCCCACTCAGACTTCTATCAAGACCCTCACTTAGAGTGCTTCTCAAGTTGTGTCTCTGCTGTACACAATCCTTATGCCCTTAAACCATGATACAATGCATGCACAAAGGTGGTCTTGTCAGGATGGCTACTGTGGTACACAAGGCTTGGTTTGGCAAACCATTTAGATTCCAGGCCAAGAGCATTCACAAAGTCCTCTCAGTTTTTTTGGAAGTAGACCTCTAAACACGTTGCATATAGCATGACCAATTTCCAAGGATAGTGGAGGTTGCAAAACCAGCTCTATGCCTCATTTCAAGTGGCAGTGGCCTTGATGATAGAGCCACGTAAGATCCAGTTTATGGATTACATGGTTTAGGCATCCATCACACGAAGAACATTATTTTGGTTCAAAGTCCAAGACTGGACTGGCAATCTCTTCAACTCTTTAGAGGTCTCCCACTTTCCCAATCTGGTCTTCCACTGGGAACTTTATGTCCAGTCTGCTCCCGGTGGAATTGGGCAATTTGTTCCAAGCACACCGTCTTATGAACTTAAATGAAACTATCCACTGTTGCAAAACATATGATAGAGAAAAGCTCAAGATCAAAGTAGTTGGTGTTGTTCATAGAAAGATAGGGATATTTTCCTGCATGTCTCCCTGCAGCAGAGAGCATTTTTGAGCCTTGGCATATCCTCCCAGATGGCATGACCTTGGTGCTCTACGACATGGTGCTCAAATTATCCTTGCTTGGATCTATAGCCACTACAGCGTCGCCTGGATCTGGGATTGAGCATTGCTGATCTCAATCATTTTGCTTATGCAAAGAAATGAGCCAAGATAGGAGAAGGATGTAAGCCAGTCTTCTGTTCTGCCTCAAATTTCTATCCGCTGCCACAAGCCAAGGTCACGCTTTTGCTAATTACTCTCAAGAAAGCTCCTTCCTTGGCAGAGAGCCCTTTGGTTCCACCAGAGGCATCTGATAAAATTAGAATTATTTTTCTCACGTCCACACCGCTTTCTTGGCACGCAAACACAAAGAGCCATTAACTCAAAACTAAAAATCACCTCTTTACCATTAACTCAAAACCACTCCATTCCCATAAAGAATACAGTTCGCTCAGTCACCTTTCCTAACCTTGAAGATCACCCTGTCTGATATAGCTGCACTGCTACATAACTTCATCGGCAGTCTTGAAGCAATACTGCAGATCTCAAGGTAGAGCGCAATACATCCTGATCCAATACCCTTGACCTCTACAGCCACCAGTGATATGCAAGGAAAAAGAGCAGCAAAAAAAAGGACATGTACCTGTAGAGATTGATAATTGTATTGGTAGATAATGTTTCTATAGCAGATAGTCTCAAAAACGTAGCGTCAGAAATAGGATAAATGAAACCATAGCATCTAGATATCAATCTGCAAAGCATGCTTGAGCAAAGCATTCCCTCCCAATCGATGGAGCGGTTGCAAACCTAAAATTGAAGCGGTACCTCCCATTTTGGATTTTTATCTGCTGGTTTGCCTCAAATTTCCATCTGCAGCCACAAGCCAAGGACACACTCTTGCTAATTACTCTCACGAAAGCTCCTTCCTTGGCAGAGAGCCCTTTGGTTCCACCAGAGGCATCTGATAAAATTAAAATTATTTTTCTCACGTCCACAGCGCTTCCTTGGCAACGCAAACACAAAGAGCCATTAACTCAAAACTCAAAACCACCTCTTTACCATTAACTCAAAACCAGTTCATTCCCATAAAGAAATACAGTTTTCTCAGTCACCTTTCCTAAGCTTAAAGATCGCCCTGTCTGATATAGCTGCACTGCTACATAACTTCATCGGCATTCTCATACTGCAGATCTCAGGGTAATTCATCTATCATTATCTCGCACTAATTTATTTCATTCATGATATATAACGTATTCATAATGTCTTTGTAAACAAGCTTATGTGTATATGTGTTAATATGTGGTTAAGCTTATGTCAAATAAACATACGTACAAATATGTAACGTATTCATATATGATTCGTATATCATATCATGCTCATGTTTTTATACTTGATAATTATATTGATAACAGGTCTCAGGGTACTTACATAATTGGAATCTTATCATTGAAAGTCCATAAGATCCACAACTAAACTGTTCACATTGTCTATCAAGCTCCTCCTCATTCCACTCACAGCATTCCGTGTTGAAGAGAGCATTGAGACTGCTTGCTCCTTGGGTATTAACGCAGCACCAACTTAGTATTCTAACAAAATCCCACAGTCAAGAGTTCTCCAAACTTTCAAAACACCACAACACTTACAAAGAATGGAATTTCATTTGTGTCGCTGTTACAAACACTATTAGAAATCCTCGATAAAACCTGCTCTTTGGTATAGCAAAAAAGAGAGAAGAAAAGAGAAAAAAGTCTAAGTGAAACCAACCAACCTCCGAGATTTCATTTGCATCACTGTATGGAGCAATAAGCATCGATGCTAAATCTTGCTCCTCATCATCCAAACGCCACCAGGTATTGATTCTCTTCACCACCGGCTTTTGATGGTTTGGATCTCTTCTAAAACGTATCATAAAAATCCTTGCCACGTCTTGCTCTTGGTTCTGCCTCAGCCTGCAAGTCTCATGGATGGGTTCAGAAGGGAGGCAGTAATAGCAAAATTTCTGCACAAAAACGAGGATTAATTAACCAGCGAGCTATATAAGTATCCACCTTTTGCATTTCACCGTCAAGCCATGATAGGCTCAAACGCTTGTCTTTGTATGCAGTGACAGCAGCAAAATTGTGGCTATCAATGTCCTTGCTTACGAGCTCATCTTGCACGATTCTCATCATCTAATATGAGAAACTCGTCAGCTAGAAACAACAAGAAAGAAAAATCTTACACTGCAGAGTTGATCAAGCTGAAAACCAGGCCTTCCAGCAGCCACAACGCAGTACCATGTTGCTACATCTTTTCCAGCTGTGGAGAAGTCCGTGGGATTACATCAGAGTTTGGAAGCCGTGATGCTAAGTACTACGTAGGCTCTTCCTCCTTTTGCTATCTTTTGAATTGCAATTTGATGTGCATGCTTTTAGTTCTTCCTCAGCTGCGAACCATGAACTTTATGTTCTTCCACAGTTTCCATGAAGGAGTCACGGGTCAATTTACCCACAAAGTGAAAGAAATCATCTCAAAGCTGCCAAAAAGAAGATGCTTATCATAAACAATTATGGGCTGGACACCTGGATCTTTGATGAAAACTACAGCCGGTGCCAACTCTAATCCAAGCCTGCTCCACACTCAAAAGCATGAATCAATTCACATGATTATCACTAAAACTACCGGCTTTTCCAAATCGAAGCTTCCTCTTGCCTCCACAAAACACATCTGAAAGACATCAACTCAGAGAACTTCTTGGCCGCTTCTCTTACAAATGGAAGTGCACGCTCTCTTGTGTCAAAAAAAAGAACAACTTTCACCTAAAAAGAAGTGCAAAAGAGAGAGATTTTGATTAGCATCGTAATTTTTTTTATGGCGCTATACCAGCACCTTATGCGGTCCAGTTTTTTTAATGAACTCGGTATCTGCGTGACTTTAGTCAGTGCTTGTTTTATATATTAGTGAAAATTGTGGCTACCAAGTTCTGAGAAGAATAATAACCAATGCGAGGAAGATCAAGAAGCAGCGTTGCTGTCTATAGAATCCTAGCTGAGGCCTTTGGTGTACCCACAGGAATAGCGGAACAAGGCTTCATGAGTTTACCAGATCAGGTGTTTTGATTCCCTACACCCCAGCTAGACTTAAAATGGAGTCTGAGATAGACCTAAGAGATGGAATTCCTGAAGAAAAAAATTTTAAAAAATGAAAGAAAAGAGGAGGTTTACGTGTTTATGGCATCTGATCCGCCTCTTTCCTGCCAAGAGCTTTGCGAGTTGAACTTCTCCTAGCTCGACTCTCAAAATATTAACTTGGCCTTCGAGAACTTCCACTGGAATCACAAACAACATGGTTGGAAAAAACACCAACACACAAAGCATTACCCAGTCTTTCCCACACTAGTGAGATCCCAATCTTGCCCAGTTTTCCGTTCATCTGCCACCTCTCATCTTTTACTGGATTTAATTGAAGTTGCCAAACCATACCAATGCTGTCAATTTTGCCTTCATCGCTGTCATTTCCCTTTCATCAGTGTCACTGTCGACCTCATCCAAAAATGACAGATAGGAATGGCCTTTTGCTTGTCTCTTTTTCTTCTTCTGGAGCTGACATTCCTTTTCCCTGCAACATTCTTGGTGTGCAAGTTGTCACTCTGCAGCAGCACAGAAATGAAACAAAGTGATGAACAGCTCAGCTACCTTTTCCACTAACTACTCCCTGGAAGTCCAACAGTCTCTTGCGCTCTCCAGAATCTGTGGCATCGAGCTCCAGTAATGAGGAACAGATAGCAAACAAAAATAACCTCTGATGTCCCATTCTTCTTGAGGTCTTGGATGTGTAGTATACTGGACAGGACAGTTCTAATTCTCATTTGGTGCGCTTCTTCTCCCACAATAAAATTTTAGCATCCAATATGACAGCCATATTAACCGTTTCTTAGACCTAAAACCAAGCTCTTTGCGACCATGTAACAATCCTCACCATTGCTTTGGAGTGTCACAGATCTGGATCGTTGAATTGAGAGCATCTACCATAAGTAAAAATGAATATTCTAAAAATGGAATATGTGACGCCAGATGCCATATGCCAATAGCACTTTTAAATAAGGGAGTACTAGCAAAAAAGTCCCAGCTACTCTGGGGGCATCGTGTTTATTCTTGATGTTTTAGTAACTTCAAAGAGTTGTAATTGTAATTATAATTTTTAACATAATCATAATAATAACATACATAGTTATACATCATATAATATTTATATTAAAAGTCCCTTCTACAATTTACTCTATCATAACATTATATCACAATTAAAACTCTGATTGTTGAGTGAATTCTTGGATCTTCTATAAATGGAATTGCTCATTGTGGGATCAATGTAGTATTGAATCAATCAAATACTCTTTGTTCTATAGAATGAAACATTTATAGAACAAAGAGTATTTGATTGATTCAATAATATATTATTAAAATTAAACATAATTTTGCTGTACAAAGATGGTATATAGTAGATATATTCATCAATGAATATAACAAAATTATTTTTATTTAGGGTTTAGGGTTTAAAATCATTTGAACCTGGTGCATTATATCATCTTGGATCAGATATCTAATTGCTTTTTATATATATTACAATATCACTTAAACCTCCTTGAATTTTTGTTGAATTTAACACTTTATTCTCTATTTTCCACAATATTGTGAATGCATTAGCATAGGTATTTATCTCTTTTAATTATTTATCAAGATCAACCATTAGATGCCCATTGCATTTAGAATTGTGTTTGTTTTTCATTCTTATTTCTGTTCCTCGAGAGATATCTAAAATATATAATTGTGAATATTTTTTATTATTTGGTTTGAAACTTCCAATATTATGTTAAATTTTTTCATTTATCTTAAAATAATTAGGGCCACCTACTGCAATTTCTTTGATGTTTGCACCCATTGATGTTGCACTACTATAATTTTCTATTAAATCTTTAAAATTAATAGTCTTTGGAGAAAGCATGGAAAAGGATGTGATTTTTCAATTGATTCTCCCATCACAATTACAATTGAAAACATTTTCCATCATAAAAAAAAGGCCTTACAAAGTATGCATTGTTTTTCCATCTTACCAAGAATGTTGCTCATATTTACCATTTTCATTCTCTGACATTAAACCTATTTTTTGTTTGTTTTGTTTTTTTGTTTTTTTACTCTCACTGCCCTACTAACAGTAGTTACAAGAACACAAGAAATCATGACAGGAATTGCCAGTAATAGACAGACTATCACCAATTTCACATAGAACAACTTATGAGGAGCTTAATAACAACTTATGGCAAACTCACGCTCGCCAGGTACCAAAACAGGCTTTTGGCTGTCGATTATGCACTGGCACTTGAGAGAGATGTCTTCATGTTCACGCATGATGGAAACATGGCTTCATGCTATGTTTATAGTTTCTCCAATTCTCTAACTTTCGTTCCACTCTCCTCCAGGCAATAGCTATGGAGCTGGGAATATTTCTTGGGATGAATTTACGTTTCAAGTGAAAATGCTGCACGAACTGAGGACTGCAGGTCCAGTGCTAAGAGTTCCTGCTCCCGTCCCAATGCACGAAAACTTTTTCTTTGCCAACCCGTTTCCTGGTTGCATATGTGAAAACAACAGCAGCGCCAGGAAAATGTAGAGCGCTCTTTAATATGAACAAAATCCAGGAAAGTTTTTTCATGGCACGGTATGTAGATTCAACATGATTGAAATTTTCCAAGCACAGCACCACCTATTGTCTCTCAAGTCAAGAACTTTGAGGTTGGATCCACCAGTGATGGCCGAAGCCAGTGCCACCCAACTCTAGTTGACGAGAAGAGAAAGTTCTCGAGCTGGACAACCTTCTCGACAAGCCTGGTGAGAGATCTGGCTCCTTGATCACCGGTCATGTTGTTGTGGAAGTGGAAGAGCTTGAGAGAGCTGGCGGTGGTGACAATCTTGCATACAGCACGATGGAGATCCCACTGTTCATGAAAGAGAGCTCCTTGAGCAATTCCTGGAACTTTAGCAGCGGCATGAAGGCTCTCACACCCTTCTCATTGTCCAAGAGGTTTAAAACGCCTGTACAAGCGTATGCATTGCCTCCAGTGCCTCCTCCTCTGGCCGCCCAGCAACAATGTCTGAGAAATGTCCAGGAGTGAGGATTTCACCTTCGAGAGAAATCCGTCAAAGCTTTTGTTACTGAAGAAAATATTGGAGTAGCACGACATTCCCAGCGGCAGAGGAAAGCTCTCTGCCTGCCTGAAATTGTTCATCTTTCCAATTCAGATTCCCCCAGCGCTTCTAGCATCATCTGGCTCGTCTCTCGAGCATAGATCTTCACCACTACCATGGGATCACCGCCAGCGAAGCCTGGAAAGCGGCCTGGATCCCACAGCAGTGACGAATGGTTACCTTTTAGTGACTGCTAATGGGGGGCTCAATCAAATGTGCATGGTATATGCTTCCGAGACTCATTTTTTTCAAAGAAACTGTTGAAGGCCAGAGGTTTTTCTGCTTGATGTAGTTTTGCGACATGGTTGCTGTATGAATGCGACCCTTGTCGTTCCTCTCCTTATATGCTCTCCAATTGTTGAGGCATTTTAAGCAAGGACTTGCAAAAAACCTTGACAAAACACATATTAGTTTGAAGAAGTAAGGAAAATAGATTTAAAATCTACTTTTTAACTAGAAATCAGTGGTGTTGGCATCCCATGTTCATCTTCCACTATTAAAGTACAGTTCTGCCATGGAAATATTGGACAAGATATAAACCCCACAGTCATGGGAATTTATTTCCAGTTCAAACCATCCTCCTACCTTGAAGTCTAATCTTCGTGTTATAACCCACACAGAACAAAGATATATATCAATGATGAATTGTGTAATATATTGTGTACTTTCTGTATTGTGTGCTTCTGAGTTTCGACTTCCTAGGAAGTCACACAATCCAATACTAAGGACGCTTAACCCCAAATATCCCAAAACCCTTAACCAAGTTATTCAAACCCAAGGACGTTTAACCCCAAATATCCCAAGACCCTTAACAAATTAGGGGAGGGGGTGCACTCTTGTTTATGAGTGTAACTTTCGGACGTTTAACCCCAAATATCCTACGACCCTTAACCAATTAAGGGAGGGGGTACATTCTTGTTCATGGGCCCTTTCCCTTTATATTTGAACCTTATGGATCGTCTCTCAAGTTGTTCTTTTTTGTTGCTTACAATCCACTACGCTTTCCTTTCCTTCTATATTTGAACCCCATGAATTGTCTCTTAAGTTGTTCTTTTTGGTTGCTTACAATCCACTATGCTTCTCTGTAAGTTCATGCCTTCGTGAACGGAAGCTGAAAGCCGTAGCTCTCGGACGCTTAACCCCAAATATCCCAAGACCTTTAACCAATTAGGGGAGGGGGTGCACTCTTGTTCATGAGCCCTTTCCCTCTATATTTGAACCCTATAGATCGTCTCTCAAGTTGTTCTTTTTGGTTGTTTATAATCCATTATACTTCCCTATATGTTCTTTTTGGTTGCTTATAATCCACCATACTTCCCTATAAGTTCACACCCTCATGAACGGAAGCTGAAAGCCGCAGCTCTCTTGAAAGCCCTACTCTCTTGACACTTTACAATCCACCACGCTTCCTTGTAAATTCACGCCCTCGTGAACGGAAGCTGAAAGCTGCAGCTCTCTCAAAAGCCCCACTCTCTTGACACCCTACCCCTTGGGTCATGCTTCTCTGTAAGTTCATGCCCTCGTGAACGGAAGCTGAAAACTATAGCTCTCAGACATTTAACCCCAAATATCCCAAGACCTTTAACCAATTAGGGGAGGGGGTGCACTCTTGTTCATGAGCCCTTTCCCTCTATATTTGAACCCCATAGATTGTCTCTCAAGTTGTTCTTTTTGGTTACTTATAATCTATCATACTTCCCTGTATGTTCTTTTTGGTTGCTTATAATCCACCATACTTCCCTATAAGTTCATGCCCTCATGAACGGAAGCTGAAAGCAAATTGGACCTGCCAAATGTTAATCAACATGTGGTGTGATTCCTCTAGCCAGAGTTAGACTCGAGACCTCTTTGATACCAAATGTAAACTTCTGAGTTTAGACGGATTATAAGCAACCATACTTCCCTATAAGTTCATGCCCTCATGAACGGAAGCTGAAAGCAAATTGGACCTGCCAAATGTTAATCAACATGTGGTGTGATTCCTCTAGCCAGAGTTAGACTCGAGACCTCTTTGATACCAAATGTAAACTTCTGAGTTTAGACTTCCCGACAGGTCACCTAGCCCAGTACTATTCAAACCCAAGGATGCTTAACCCCAAATATCCCAAGACCCTTAACCAATTAAAAAAGGGGGTGCACTCTTGTTCATGGGCCCTTTCCTTCTATATTTGAACCCCATGGATCGTCTCTTAAGTTGTTCTCTTTGGTTGCTTACAAAGACCTACATAATCACACAATGTTTTTTCAGTATCAAATAAGAAGTAATTACCTCTGATTGTCCTATCCAGCTCACTTTGCATCCCTATATTCTACATGTCAAAAGAAAGATACTAAGAAAGTAGTGCCTCCAATCTTCAAGAACTTACCTTGATTTACTGCTATTATCTTAGTGTTCTTGTAAATTTTGTGTTCTTTCGTGATTGTTCTCAACTCACAGCCAATGATGAGAGGTGCCTGAGGCAAGGCACTCTAGTCTAGGTTAATGAGAAACGAGCATCAAACCTTCATGATAGACCAAATGCTGAAATGTGAACAATATTCAACCAAGGACATTCAACCATTCCCCACTTCGGGATCTGAAAGATAGAACTTGAGAAATTTATGATTCCAGCCTCTGGGACGAGCATGAGATGCCCACAAATTGTTGTCATCCGCTATGCAAGCGAAACTGGTCAAGAAAGGGAAAAAGAAGAAGAACTTTACTGTGGCCATCTGTCTTTCACGTCAAATGATGTCTGCCAGCTATTCACATACTTCCCAGCCCACACAGCTGGATGATATTCTCCCCTATGCACAGAAACATAAGCTCTTATATCACATGAGATAGCAAGAAGAAAAAAATTACCATTCACACATTGCATGGATGCTTGCTTTTTTTAGTATCTCACTCATCACAGGATTCCTTAGATGAAAATGTTGTTGGCATACTGAGCATGAGAAGGCTGATTTTTCCTGTGAAAGCAATTGTCATACTTGAGGAGATTTGCGTGGTATGATGTCGATTTCTATTTTTCTCTTGGCTCCTTTTTATATTTTAATTTTGTTTTTCCTCTGTAGATGCTGTCCCGGGACCACATTTGGCACGACCCTGGTTTCATACACATTGCACGAATCCAAAATCTTAGGCCTGATACAAGATATTTGTACCGGTATGGAAGGTAAGGAAGGTTTTCTTTCATCTTCTGTGCTGACTCTAAAGTCTGATTATTTGCAGTGATAATTCTGGCTGATCCAACTTGAAAACGTTCACTACTCCTCCGGCTGGAGGAGCTTACAGTATGAAGTTTTTAATCTTTGGAGACATGGGAAAGGCTGAACGAGATGACAGCTTGGAGCATTACATCCAATTAAGTTAAATCTCAGAAACTCTTACATCTTGCCAACTTCACGCTCCTGAACTATTTATGTTTGCAGCCAGGTGCACTGCAAGTTACTGATGCCATGGCAAAAGAGGTCGTAGATGTAATTTTCCACATTGGAGACTTAAGCTATGTTACTGGCTTCCTTGCTGAATGGGACCATTTCCTGGAGATGATCAAGCTGTGAGAAGAAATAACTCAAGTGACACTTTGAAACGGAACAAAAGTGGCATGTTTACTGTACCCACGTTCATGCATCTCGAAACTTGTGCCCCTTGGCATTTGCAAGTCATTCTCCTGGAAAATGTCTGCAAATGATAAGCTGTTCATTAGGAGGAAAAAAAAAAAAAAAAAAAAAAAAAAAAAACTCTCTACCTTCCAACAAGGTTCGCCAGATCATCACCTGTACTTTTGAGATCCCACATCCAGGGGAACAACAATGAGAACTTTTGACTTTAATACCACTGCCGATCTCTGTATAGACAAAAAAAATGTCTTCTATTCTACGTCTTCTTCCACAATTCTACAACTGATCTCTTCCAGAATAAGACGTGAAGCCAGCTTAAGCTTGCCATGCATCTATCTCTGGACTCTCCCACTCTTCCATTTCAATGGGTGGTACTTTCCTTGGGCAGTCGCAGCTCTGGCCGGGACCAACATATGTCTTCACCAGGTTTGCTTTTCCTCATCTCTTCATTTAAGCTCGTATAGCAGTAAAGTTCCTCGTTTCCACAAGTGACGGCCAAAGGAATCTTTGCTGCCATAGCCGAGCACAATGTGACCAACTTTGGCGCTGCTCCCATGGTGCTCAACATGATCATAAGTGCGGCAACGGGCTCAACGTTCTCGCGGCTCCAACACAGGCAAGTCAGGATAATGACCACGGGTGCGGCTCCTCTGGCAGCAGTCCTGGCTAAAATCGAAGCTCTCAGGTTTCATGTGATGCACGTCTACGGGCTCACGGAAACATATGGTCCATGCACTGTGTGCGAGTGGAATCCCGAATGGGACAGCCTTTCGCCCAATGAGCAGGCCAGGCTCAAGGCTTGGCAGGGTGTGAAATACGTTTTCCTCGATGGCTTACAGGTGCTCAACTCTGAAACTCTGGAACCTGTTGCCAAGGACGGTGTCACCATTGGCTAAGTTTGCATGCATGGGAACATGGCATTCAAGGGGCACTTGAACAATCCACAGGCGACGCTGGAGAGCTTTAGAGGAGGATGGTTCCACTCCGGGGACTTGGCAGTTTGGCATCCCAATGGATATATCGAGATCAAGGATATTATCATTTCTGGAGGGGAGAACATTGGCAGCCTGGAAGTGGAGAGCATCTTGTACAGGTAAAAGGAGAGTTTTTTCTTCTTTGTTTCTCGTTAAAGTTTGCTTCTTTTTCTTCCAGGCATCCAGCAGTGTTGGAAGCTGCTGTGGTGGCGGGGCCAGACGAGAAGTGGGGCGAGTCTCCATGCGCGTTTGTGTCCCTCAAGCACAGCGTGAGAAGAAACGAGGAGGAGATACTCTTGTTCTGTCGTCAGCATTTGCCAAAGTTCATGGTGCCAAAGAGCGTCATCATTCTCGCGGCCTTGGACAAAACTGCGACTGGCAAGATCCAAAAACAGGTGCTGCGCAGCAAAGCAAGAGCTCTTGGCAGCATCAAGCAAATCAGCAAGCTCTAACAGCCAACTATTGAACTTGTAAATCTTAAAATCGTTCATGGCCTGGAAAATCCCCATGGCAATTTTAAACCGGTCAACTACTGTTCCGTCCGTTGTAATGTACTGGAATGAAAAATAAATAAATAATATACAAGAACCAAGAACGCAATTCATCTACCTCAAACAATAGCTTTGTCTTATCGGCTGTCACTCTTGCATATCCAAATGCAGACCTTCGAATCAAGCTCCATGAACTAAACTGTCAGAAAAAAAAAATAGAATAATGCTTTATTTCGTTAAAGTGGAATTTTTCATTATCCCACTTATGGTGTGTGGCCACATGCCATTTTTATAACAACAATAAAAAATTGAAGTTTTAGCTTTATAATTTATAAATTAAAAACTTTTTATATGATTTTGTGTTATAATATTGTGAAATATAAAAAATAAATTAAAAAACTGATAGAAATATTAATAAATATTAATTAAGTACTAGGAAATGGCATGTGGACACATGCTAATTAATGTCCCACTTTACTGAATAAGTTCCACTTTAACGAAATAAAACATAATATCAATACCATATAAAGAGCTTGAATATAGGAAACAAAGCTGCAAGCTTACATTACGAGGGAAGTCATCCAGGCTGAACCTGATCATGCCAACCACAGCGTGAACTGGAGCCGAGTAAATTGTAATGTCAAGGAAATTGACACCCACTAAATCCTTGATCGGGTGCTGCAGGCAGCGGCCCTGAAACACAGCACAAGTTTGCTTGTAGTTGTGAACATGCCCCCACACTGCTAAATCAACCTGTGCAAAGACAATTTCATTCTAGTTTTCCCTTTGAAGAGCTCGTGTTTTACCTTGTTTTCTCAAGAGCAATGGTTCCACAGCTGCTACAAATTTCAGATCCACATATGGTAGAAGTTTAGAAATACTTCCCAGCAGTTGAGTGGAGTACTACGTAGATGACTGAAAGAAAAATAGCACACATGAGTTTACAGAATGAAAATGTGGATAAAAACAGTTACCCTGTGAAAACTATCCATGGTATACTGAATCTGTCGACAGATTCAAGGTCAGATTTCATCCAAGTGTACTGTAGAAGGTTTCCTTGAAGTAAACATGAAAAGAATAAGAATGCATACTTGTTCGCTGGTCAAGCTCCAGTCGTGTTCTGTAGAGATGACTGTGAAATGCATGGGGCTGATGTCAGGCATTTGGAAATAAGTTCAATATGGGACTCCACATTTGCCATCTAAGTGTGTTATACAAAGATCATGAATCTGGATAATCTCTGAAAACCACACAGATCAGTCTACAAGTTTTCATAAGACTTTGTGAGTACGTCTCCTGGTTTCCAATGGCTGCCATGTACGCAATCTTGGATGCTACTGGAACAGTGACGGAGAAATGCCACAATTAAAAAAATTCTGATTTGCAAAGTTATTACCTTTTGTAATTATATCTCAGCCGTTAGATCTTGGCATATACCCAAAATAAGTGTCCCCAGTATATGCTATTATTATACTAGCTCTTTCATTTAAATATATGAGTATGATGATGATGATCTTGAATTTTAGAAACTATATATAATAATATTTTAAGAATAAAATCATAACATTAAATATTGATTACAAAGAGCCTAAGAAAAATAAAATTAGAATTAGATAAAAAATTAAAAAATAAAATCACAAGATTGAAGAATAAAGCATTTTCTGTGATATGAGTGTTTAATAAAAATTCTCCTCTGAAATTTTCTCTTTCCACAAGCTCAAATGTTCCCGGCTCAAATCCCTAGACCTAGAAAAAATTTAACTGACAGGATTAGTAATAAATGAAACACACGTCCTAAAGCATCTTTATAAAAGCTTCAGCAACCGAATTCCCTTGTAGAAAAAATCTCGCAGTCCTGGGTCCGTTACGATGATGATCACAAGAGCTCCTCCTAAAGTTATGGATCGAGCATTCTTCCTCGTTTTGATCCTGGCAGTGATTGATTGGAGCCTGGAAGAGCACCTCACTCCGGATTTCTACCAGGATTCCTGTCCCAATCTCGAGACCACAGTGCGAGAGACCGTAAATAAGTTCGTCCAGGACGAGCCAGGGATCGCAGCTTCACTCCTTCGCCTACATTTTCACGACTGCTTTGTCACGGTAAAGTTCGAAGGCAAATCTCACTAGTACCTTGAGTTGATCGAAAAGACGGAGCGTAACTTCTTTTGCAGGGCTGCGATGCTTCAATCCTCCTGGACGACGTTCCTCCCAGGCTGGGCGAGAAGAGCGCTCCTCCAAACTCAAACTTTTTTCGAGCTTACGAAGTCATCGACGACGTGAAGTTCCAACTGGAGCAAATCTGCGACGGCGTGGTTTCCTGCGCCGATCTCTTGGCTCTAGCTGCAAGAGAAGCCGTCATAGCGGTGAGCGAAAGGAAAATGCCGAGATCAAATCTCTCACCACCATCTTTTCTTCTGTGATAGTCACACGGCCCTCACTGGAAAGTCCACTATGGCCGAAGAGACACCACGGTGGCGAGCTTGGCGGCCGCTGCGCAGGACATACCTTTCGCCAACGCCACCACCCAAGAGCTCATCACAAGGTTTGAGAACAAAGGCCTGTCCGTGGACGAAATGGTAGCTCTCTCGGGAGCTCACACAATCGGCCAGACACGCTGCGCGGTCGTCAAGGATCGCCTCTACGACTTCATGGGAACCGGACAGCCGGATCCAGCGCTGGACAAGGATTTGCTCCAATCCCTCCGTGAATCCTGCCCTGACACGCCCTCGAGCGATGAGAATTTCTCCCCTCTCGACTCCCAGACCCCTCTCCGATTCGACAATGCCTACTTCACGGACCTGAGGAGCGGCCGCGGCGTCCTCCGCTCGGATCAAGTGCTCTACTCCACGCCTGGCGCCACCAAGAGCGCCGTCCATATCTACAGCGGCGATTCAAGCCAGTTCTTCGAGGATTTCGGGAGAGCGATGATCAAGCTAGGCGGATTGACGCCGCTAACAGGGAAGGAGGGCGAAATCCGCCGCTCCTGTCGATTCCCAAACCGGTGGATCTGAAGCTCATAGAACCCTAAATTTAACTAAATTACAAATCCTTTCAAACCTTAAAGCTAGAACCTTAAATTTAGAAAATTAGCCCTGTTGGATAGTTTTAAGCTACAAATCTATGACATTCTCCCCTTTCAGACCCATTTCACACTTGATATTTGACCATTGCTATCCCAATGTACTCTACTCTTCGAAACCAAAGCTCCTTGAGAATCGTATGCATGTAGCTGATTATCTCCAACCACAACCAATTCACTTACTCTCCCTCCTTCCAGCTTTCCATCCAAAAACTCCCACTCTGATTTGTCTTCGTTCCAAAAGTAGAGCCAGTTTGCGTTGCTGTCTTGGAACCACTTCATCATCACCAAGACAACCTTGTTCAAAGTTGCCATGGCTGGCATCACACCATCCTCAATAATATCCTCTGCAAAGGGTTGTCTCCACCCTTTCTTGTTAACGCCCTTGTAGTCCAAATCCAGAAACCTCCACTCTAGCACCAATTTTTGGATCCCGCTGTATGGAAAGCTCTCACGCTTGAAAACCCCAACAATCCCATCTTGCAACACAAGCAATCTCTCCAAATTGCAACCCAAAGGAAACCTCTGTTGCACACTCCACTTGTCCAAGCGCAGATTGTACTTTTGGATCCTGAAATCAGCTGCAACGTAGATGTTATCTTTGAAAAACACCATCTGTGGATTGCTCGAAATGTTGGTCATCCAAGTGATTGGATGATCAGTCCCTTTGCAAAGGTCGAACAAGTGGGATTTTCCAAGCTTTCTGCAATACATGAGCACAAAGCCTTCCCTGCAACACATAACTCCCCACTCATCACTCGGGTCTCCAGTAGGACATGGAAGTGTTAAATGCCCTTGTATCTCGTAAGGCAGCTTTACCATCCTTTGCGAAGATTGGCCCTGCGACTGATCATCTTCTAGTTCTAGCCTAGTAGCCCCCTCTTCATTTGCACTTGACTGTTCAGTTTCATTGGAAGAAGCTCCATTGTCGAGGCTGACCCTTGAAAGAATTTCCAATATTACGTCACATGGCCCATCACCCTAAACCCTAAATCTGTAAAGCTGCCCTGATTTATTTATATAGAAGCAAACCTCATGAATAGCTTCTTTTATCAGTCAACGAAAGGTGAGTGACCGTGTATTTTTTCTCATGCTAATGCAGGGCCTCTTCTTGATCCAAATGCTCTTCAGTATTAACACTGCCTTGCAAGACCAAAAGTGAGAGAGGTGTCTTGCTCCTCTGTGGGTATGTTCTATTGCTTGGCATAAAGTTTTAGTGACTTGGATATGCATTGCAGAGCACATGAGCATAGACATATGAGTTCATATTCAATGTGCTTCTTTTACTAGTTAAGGAGGAGTCTAGCTCATGGGTTTGGTCGGCCATTGCTTAATGCTTTTGCAGTTTGCTAACATTGCCTTCCGTTCACAAAGGAGGAGCCATTCTGGACCTTCCTTCTGGGGATTTTGTGGTATATTAGTCACGGATTGTGAACGCAGGCAAACAATTAATTTCCGAAAGTATCGAAATGGTTATCGTTACAGCTAGTGTGCTTTGAACTCCAGCACCATGAGTATGACTCGCAATTTTTTGTACCGTTTGAGCTTTCATGCGTTCCGTGTTTCAGTTAATGAGCGAAATGACTTTGTGCGGAATGTGACTCTAAACGCCTTTGCGCTTGATTCTATGATGGAGTGGCTCTAGCCTCTGTAAATAAGGTATAAAAACTGTTGATTTTCTCATCTCTTGTTCTTGTCAGTGTGTCATTTTCGCAGCTTGAAAAATTTTCTACCATCTATCCTAACGGAAAAGTGCCTTTCTTTTCCGTCAGTATCAACAACCGTCTCAACTTTGAGGTATCACGTGAAAGATTGATTTCATAGTACTTCCTGATGATGCTGTACAAGCATAGCGAGATAAAAATGGAATCAGACGTTCTACGTGGAGATCTTGAGAAGCTCCAATGAAGTTAACTATAATGATTTTGATTCTATTACTGTGCTCGGAGAGGCAGCATCACGCAAGGTACAACACCTGGCGTGGTATGGACATTTTTCTTTATTCATTCATTTATTTTCTGCCCAGTACATCGCCATCACAAGAAGCACCAGGAGCAACGCTTTCGAGATGGGAGTTCTTATCCACGGAAGCTATTTCATCGAGGTTCGAAAGCCGCAGTCGAAATCACTTGCTCAGGCCGTAGTTTTCCTTGTTGTGGCGTAGAGCTCTTCTCAATGGCGGCTATCACGTCGACTCTTATCCTCGTCCTCGTCTCTGCTATATCTTGCACTGCTCAGTCCCAGCCAAGGCTCTCTCTGCCCTTTGAAACCAGGCAAGTGAACAACGGTAGAAAGACAAGGTATGTCTCCAGGGTGACTCTCAATGATGCTGGCTCCACGAGCAGCGGCACCAGCTATACCAAAGCCTTCACGATCGATACAAGCTCCAACCAAGTCTCCGTGTCAAGCTGTAGCAACAACCGTGCCAGTTTCGAGCTCTTGGTCGCGACGAGCAGCTTCTTCACGACAAAGGCCAGTTTTCCCGTCGACATCGACATTGTTTGCAGCAGCAGCCAGGGAAACGTGATTGGCCTCGCGGCATCAGGTAGCTCCAGCTTACCACTCCAAGTCTCTCGATCGGCTAAACTCGCTCACAGGTTCACGTACTGCCTGGCTTCCAGCTCTGGCCGCGGTTTGGGCGAGCTCTACATCGGGCAGCAGGGTCCTTACAGGGTCTTCCACAACACGGACATCCTCAACTCTACGTCCCTGCCAATGCTCTATTTCCCACTCACGGTCTCGTCCTCGGGTTCTTACCACCTTAAGCTCGACAGCGTCTCTCTTGGATCCAAGACCACCGTCACTATTACCATGGTGGAGATTGGAACGAGCTTCCGCTACACTCGGCTCCCTCAGGCCGCGTACCAGATGCTCCGAGATGGATTTCTTCGCGAGGTCGGGGAGAAGAAGCTGGGCAGGGACTCGTCATCGTTTGGAGAGCTGGACTTGTGCTACAAGATGAGCGTGGAGCAGCGAACTACTTTTTCAAACGTGACGATGGTGGTGAGCGGGATCCCGTGGATGGTCTCCGGGGATAACTATCTGGTGACCAAGCCGGGGATAAGAAATGTGGCGTGCTTCGCGTTTGTGAGCGCTGGGAAGGATGGACGCAGCGTAATTGGAACTGCCCAGCAAGAGAACAACTTTGTGGAGTTTGATGTTGATGCCAAGAAGTTGGGTGTGAGTGGCTCGTTGTTTGCTGCCTTTGGGCTTGCCTGTGAGGACACCTCTGGTTCGTGATTTATTATTATTTCAGATATTTTATCTGAAGGAAAGTTCTGTCTATTAAGCTCGGGAACTTCCGACTTGGACGCAATGACAAATTCTTCCTCCACCTGATTGTCTTGTGTTGCTGCTGTCGCCAATGCAAACATATCTCCACAGGGACATGAAGCCTCGTCCCATTCTGGCAGCTAACGAAGCCCTCCCAAAGTTCCTAACAAACTTACTTACGCCAGGCACAGGGTCCTCTCGATGATCCACCGAAACTCGAAACTCGACTCTCGAAGGGATTCGTTGCTCTCGCTGTTGGTACCGGATCGGCCCGCTGCTACAGACCAAAGCATCAAACTCGAGGACCGAGACCCCGACCCCCAGCTGGACCCCGGACGCCGTGAACGAGTGGATATCACTAGCCCAGTCTCGCTCTTGCCACCATATCCTATCCTTCTTCTGAGAAAAGGACCAAGCAGTAGTAGTACTCGCTGCTCTAAGCTTCCTCCAGTGGGACGTCGCTAGCGTTCCCCGTGATCTTCTTGTGAGAGTGCGCGTGCTCTCTCCACGGAGTCACCCACGGTGATGCTGCTCTTTGCCATTGATGACGCTCCTCTGGAACCTCTCGCCAGCAACGGACAGGCGGGGGGATATTTCCTGGGAGCGTGGAGAGACGAGTCGAGCTCGACCTCGGTCCAGTTACTGTCCCGGTGCTCCAATCCGGGTGCCTCGTCCGGCACGAGAAAGATAAGTTCGGCAGGACGTTATTGATGTTCTTGAGTTCTCTAGCATTCCAGCCACCTTGACTCCGCTTGTCGTCGTGGAGATCAACCACTAGGATACGTTTGTCCATACTGTCCCTCTGAAAAGCCAAAGAAAAAAAGATAAAATAAGATAGTAATTACCAAGTTCGCAAGATCTCTCGCAACATGCACGGCCATAGGAATTCAGTCCCTTCTTTGCTCTAGTCTGTCCACAAATCTCATACAAAACGTGTCAGTCGAAGGAAAGTAAGAGAAAGAAAGAAAGAAAAACAACAAAACCGATCGCTTTTGTTTCGCTACCGATGCTTCGCTGCCAGCGCGCTTGCTTTCCCGTGGACGATCCGATCATCATGGCCAGAGCTGCAAGGCGAGAGAAACTATGAGTGCTAGATCTCGCATTTTCGCTTACCGTCACACTATGGAATCAACCCGATCGGGTGGAAAGAGACTTCGCAGCCATTCTTCTTGAACGAGCCGATCGTGTCAATGCCGCGTTCCAAAGAGGCCAATCCGCGATCGAACGATCCCTGGAAGGATTTCGTATAAGAATCCAGCGATTCGGACAGTGACTTCGCAGCATCCGTGAGGGACTGGCCGAGGTAGAATGCGGCTGCTGCCACTGCTGCTCCGAGGATTGCCGCGGCTGATACCCTCTCCTTACTCCACGATTTAGCGCTCGTGTTAATAGTGCTCTACAGCACAAGGCGGCTTACTTGATGGGAATTCGTTCTGCAACTACACATTCTCAAGCCTTGATGCCTTAAAAAAAATGGCTTGCTAAATGTCCAAGCCGGGACAAGTTTCGTGGATTTCGAGTTCCAGAAAGAAAGTAAGTTTCAAAATCTGTGGGTGACATGTTTGCAGGTTAAAACTGGAAGCTAACTTCTGGTGTATGACTTCATAAAAACTGCATATATCAATCACATTTCTCACAAGTTTGCTGAATTATACATGTGTTGCATTGGCTGTGGTAGTTCCTCGAGTTCAGGCTTGCAGAAGAGAAACATCCAACAAGTGATAGATTGAAGGGCAAACATCCAATAGTGATTTATTGAAGTTTTGTTTCAAATAAACTTTCCCACAACTGGACGAGCTTCTCAAATGGCTCAACTTTATAACTTGAGGTTGATTCCTAGGTGAGATGGCATCCTTTGGAGGCACCTGACTTGTTAGAGGAAACTCAAAGGTACAAAAGCTAGCATGGTCCATGTGCTCATGAGCTGGTTTATATCTTGAAATTCAATGGATCCCAAGCTGCATCCGAAAGGTGACAAGTTTGTCAGGTCCCAAAGGCTTTGTCAGCACATCTGCAAACATCTTCCCAGTCCGCAAGTAGTCAACACACATGATGCCAACTTCAACTTGACATAGGGAAACTGCACAAGGATGTGCTTGCTGTGCCCATAGAAAACAAGATTGCGAGTCATGGCAATGCTGCTCTGATTATCACACCATCTGATGGTTGGACCTAGCTGCTCAGCCCCAGGGTCCTTCAATAGCTGTCTCAGCCACACAAATTCCTTGCATGCTGTGGTTAGAGTGATATACTCAACTTCTATAGAGGAAAGTGCAATAACACTCTGTTTTCGACTTGTCCAACTAATTGCTGCCCCATAGAGCATCAGACAAAAGCCTGTGGTGGACCTGCACCCCTTGTTCATGGCCCAGTTAGCATCAGTAAAACACTTGAGCTGGCTATTGCTGTTAGAGTAATATAAGCCTTTGTCCATAGTTCCTTTCAAGTATTGTAGGATGTGTTTAGCAGCTTTCTAGTGAGCAGTGCATGGGTGGCCACTAAATTGGCTCAAGATTAGCATATGTTAGGCCAGGTTGACAATGCTAAATATATGAGGCAGCCAATCAAGCTTCTAAAGGGGACATTTTCGTCCAAAGGCTCCCGTGCATCTTGAGGGGAGGACAAGTTGACTGCGCCAACCAGCATAGGTGTGCGCACTGGATGGTAGTTCTCCATCCCAAACTGTTTCAAGAGCAATTCCATATAGTGCCTTTGATGCAACTTCAAGGTTTGCTCCTTCATGCATCATTTCAGTTGGATTCCCAAAAATGTCTTGACTTCCCCGAGGTCTTTCATCTAGAAATGTTTAGCCAAAGATCCCTTTAGTACCGAGATGGCATTATCATTGCCCCTAATGATGAGGTCATTGACATATAATGCAATGACTATTATGGCATCACTATACATCCATTTGATGAACTTTCCACCTCTAAGCATTTGCTATTGCAAGGATTGTCTGCACATTAGCCATTTTAACAACTAGTGAGAAAGTTTTATTATAGTCTATACCTCATATTTGTGTGAAACCTTTTGCAACCAAGTGTGCTTTGTAGTGGGGAGCACCACCATTAGCATCATATGTCTTTTTGAAGACCCATTTATGGTCAACAAGCCTCTGGCCACATTCTATAAATGTGTTGTTCTTGACCGAGGCATCCATTTTATTGTTGATGCCCTTTGTCCATAAGTGAGACTTTAAACCACAGCTTCATCATAGGTTGAAGGGACATTCCCATCAACAAAAATGCAAAGCTCAACTTCATCTTAGTCAAGCAAAGATATGGCATTTTTCAAGATTTTTAAGGAGGGCTTGCTTGTGCATGGATCCTCAACTACAAGTGCAAAGTATAACATTCCTCACTGATGGTGGGAACATGGAGCATTTTGTTGCTCATCAACAGGGTCAGAGACCAAAGTTGGCTTTAGCCAAGTATCATCTAGTGGATCATATTCGAAGGTAACAGTCCTCACATCATCAATAATTGGTGCATTCTTCTCAAAGACAGGAGGGAATATAGAACTTAGGAGATCTTTGTTGATAAAGCCAATGGATAGTGGCTCACCTTGGCTTTGCTGGGAGAATCATCTTTAATGAAGATCACATCTATATTGATAATTGTCTTTTTGGTTGCCAAATCCTAAAGCTTGTATGCTTTACAACTGTATTCTTCATCTTGTGTATAACTAACAAAGATAAGCTTTTGACTCTTTGGATTTAGTTTCTTGCAAAGCTAGTCAGGAACATGTGTGAAGATGGCACAACCAAAAACATAGAGGTGAGATACATTTGACTTCTTCCTTGTCCACATCTTTTTAGAGGTCTTCTATAAGGAACCAACTCCCCGATGTGTCATAAGCTAAAGGATCCCCGAAAGCATGACCAAAATGACAAAGAGTTCATCAGATGGGACCGAGTCTAAGATTGAGTCCAAAACCGATTCTAAAACCGAGTTCGAGATAGAGTCCGGGATCGAGTCTGAGGCCGACTCAGAGACCAAGTTCGAGGCCGAGTTCGAGACCAAGTTTGAGACAGAGTCCGAGATCCGAGATCAGGTCTGAGACCGAGTCCGAGGTCGAGTCCGAAGTTGAGTCCGAGATTGGGTCCGAGATTGGGTCCAAGATCGAGTCTGAGACCAAGTCCGAAGTCAGATCCGAGATCGAGTCTGAGACCGAGTCCGAGTACTAATACAGGTCATGGGGTGAAAGCCCAAAGTGTGCATCTCCTGGGGGGGGGGGGCGGCTGCAGGGGGTTCCAAAAGTATAGTAGGGATAGTGAGAGTGAGGTCCAGGAACCAGTCTTGAAGGAACTCTCTAGTGGTGCTTCCAAACTGACTTGAGGTTGAGACTGGGGCCGAAGGGCCTTGGGTGGGAGCAAGCATGGACTTGGGTGGTGCCAAAGGGGCCACCCAAGGAAGTGCTCAAGAGCAACTCCCACTCCTGAAAGGGAAATCGACTACAGTGCTCCCGGCTCATGTGGAGTGGTGCCCCACTTGAGTACCTTGTGGCTCATTGGTCCTCGCCCTTCCTAAGGGCTTGGGCTTTCCCTTCGAGATGGAAGTTGGGGGGTAGAGGTACTTATACCGAGCCATTAGGCCACGGTGTTTCGCACTGGTATCCCAAAGCAAATGTTGCACCCAAGGCTTGGGATTTAGAGGGTCCTATGATCAAGTCTTATTGTACCAAGGGATGTTAAGAACCTGGAGGCTTGGTGTGTTTGGCTGCTTGTGACTGCAGGGAGTGTAGCCGAACCTTAAGTCTAGTCTAACCTGGGGAGTGGGATTGGGAGAGATTTAGGGATCCGTGGAAGGACGGCTAACGCTCCATTGCTCGTGCAGTGAGTAACTGAAACCAAATAGGACCAAGTAGGAGCTGGTACAATAGATGGGAACCTTGGTATGGGAACTTAGCAAAAGCCAAAGCAGTGTTGGTCGGATAGACAAGGTAAGCTGGCAAATTGGACAGGAAAAATTTGTGGCTTACAATTTGGTATTAGAGCCTTTTCCTAAGTTCTAGCAAAGGATAGAGGCGGATTGCTGGGAGATGGCAAAAACAAGGCATAAATGAACCAAGGCGGAGACGGAACCTCCTCTAGAGCTGGAGCCTCCGATCGAACAAGAGGCTATGGATGAGGAATCCTTGCATGAGGAGGACTCCAGTGAGGAAACTTCCAAACAAGAGTCCGGTGGTCAGGTTCGGTCATCCAAGGCTCGATTGGACGTTCTAGAAGGACAATTGGCACAGACCAATGCCCTGCTAGAGACTCTTGTACGCAAGCTAAAGTGTGACAAGAAGTGGAAGAAAAGGCAAAAGATTGTGGATGCTGGCAGTGCAGAAGGTATGGACCCTTTGGTAGGGATTGAGGCAAAACCAAACAAGGTTGAACAAACCAAAGTGGAATCAGTCCCTCAGGCAGTTCCCAAGTACAAACCAAAGCTCCCACCAGTCTTTAAGGGAATGAACGACTATAAGGTGGTGGAGGATTGGTTTTATGATATGGAGAACTACTTCCGAGCGTTGCGGTTATCGAGCTCGGAGAAGATCCCATGTGCAAAACCATACTTGGCAGATAATGCTAGACTTGTTCTAAACTCGTGCCTCATCGCAAGACTTGCAAAGGGCAAGTCTTGGTGGAGAACAACAGAGGCTAATGAAGTACCGGTGGCCACTTGGGAAATGATGAAAGCAAGGATTCATGTGACTTACGTTCCTTCGAATACTACTCTGCATCTAAGAGACAAGCTGAGTAGGCTAAAACAGACCGGAACCATTCAGGAGTATGTGAATGGTTTTATGGCAAAGAGGATACTTGTCACGGACATGGGGGATATGGATGCATTCCATGCCTTCATATCAGGCTTGCAAACCTAGGCTTGTGGTGAGGTGATGCGTTAGAACCTGACCAACTACAAGGAAGTGTTGGATGTGGCCATCAAAGTGCATTTCAACAATAACTTGCGAAAGGGGAACACAACGGGGTCGGGATCCACATTTAACAAAGGGGCTAAACCAAGGGGAACATATAGCAAAGGGAAATTCAAGAAGAGTTTCTCTAAGAATGAGTCATCGGGGTTTCGAAAAGGCAAATTTGGTGGCCAGCGAGCAAGTACATAAGGGAATCAAGCAAAAAGAGACAAACCCACAAATAAAAAGGTTAAATCAGTTAGTAGTGTGGGAAACAACATATGCTACAACTGTAGTGAAGCATGAAGTGGGACACTTTTCGAGGGAATGTCCCTACCTGAAGAAGGCCAAAGCCAATATAGCCATTAAATCGGGTGAAATTCAAATTGAGGTATGTGATCTAGTCCCTAGCTCAAAGTTGCTTATTACACGAGCAATTTTGGTAAAGAGTTGTTCACGACATTTACTAGCCCTCCAAGGGAAGCTCAGAGGTAACTTTGTTAAAATCTTTATTGACATGGGTGCTTCGGATAATTTTGTAGTCCAGCAAGCCAGACTAATGGTGTAGCGGCTGGGCGAACCAAGGACTATAAATTTTGTTCAAGGTAGCCAAAGCACCGATGAGGTACTTCGACAAGCAAAAGTCGAAGTAGGGACATGGAAAGTAGACATGAATTTCACCGTGTTAGACATAGCAGGATTTGATGTGATCTTTGGGATGGATTGGGTCAATTGGTTCGTGGTAGCCCTACATGGACAAGATAGAAACCTTGTGGTACTAGCAAATGCCCAAGGAAAAAGATCCGGGGTGAAGGCCCAGGATCTAAAGGTAGGGCAATGCAAGGCCAAAGATTCCTACTTAAACCTGGTGTCCATGAGAGGACAACTCACTAAAGGGACCAAGGCAGCATTTTTGTGCTTACTCTCGATGAAGAGTGGCAAAAAGACGGGAACAAAAGAAGTATCTTTAGTGATCCAGCGGGTGTTAGACTAATTCCAGGATACCATGCCGAAGGAGCTACCAACGGGGTTGCCCCCCGCACGACCAATAGAACATAAGATTGAGTTGGTCGAGGGTGCTGAGGCGGTGGTTTGTCCCCCCTATCGTTTGAACAAAAAAGAACTCGAGGAGCTCAAGCGCCAACTAAGGAGTTGGTGGACAAAGGGTATGTTAGGTTGAGCAAGTCGCCGTATAGGGCGTCGGTGTTATTTGTGAAAAAGAAAGATGGATCTATGGGCATGTGCATAGACTACCGGTTGCTCAACAAGTATACAAAGAAGAACAAGTACCTTTTGCCAAGGATTGAGGACCTGTTTGATAGGTTGGAAAAGGCAAAATACTTCTCGAGGATTGACCTAACATCAGGATACTACCAGATCAGGGTAGCAGAGGAAGATGTCGAGAAGACAATCTACCGAACAAGGTATGGGAGCTTTGAGTTTTTGGAAGGAGAACAAGAAGAAGAAGAAAGAGGCTGAAGCAGCTAAACAAACTAAGCCTAAGCAACCGGACTCCTCTTAGAGTTCTGAGGACGATGAAGTTTTGCAGCTGCCCCCGGTTGCACAAGTTTCAAAGTTCAAGGCCCTTCGGGCTATGCAATGCACCGGCAATATTTTCAGCGTTGATGAACCACATCTTTGTACCCAATTTGGATCACTTTGTGGTCATCTATATTGACAATATCCTTATCTATAGCGAAACACTAGAGGAGCATGCCGAACACTTGACAAAGGTGTTTGAGAAACTAAGGGAACACCAGCTATATACTAAAGAGAGCAAATATGACTTTGCTCAACAAGAGGTAAAATTTCTCGGGCATGTGGTGGGCAAGGACGGGCTCAAAGTGGACCCTAAAAAGGTCCAAGTGATCCAAGATTAGGAGCAAATATTGAATGTACATGAGTTAAGAGCATTCTTGGGGCTATGCAACTACTACCGAAAGTTTATCAAACACTATTCGAAAGTAGCCCTACCTTTAACGGACCAAACGGGAAAAGGGAAGATGGTATGGACAGTAAAATGTGAGGTGGCATTTGTCCACCTCAAAGGGAAGTTGAGGAAGGCTCCCGTGTTGAAGTTACCAAACTTTAGTAAGGACTTTGAGGTAGAAATGGATGCTTCAGACTTTGCATTGGGTACAATTTTGAAGCAAAACAACCACCCAGTAACGTTCTTCTCAAAGAAGTTGGACAAGGCTCAACAGAAGTGGCCTGCCCACGAGAAGGATTTGTTTGCGGTGGTCAAGACGCTTAAGGAGTGGCGACACTGCCTTGGGAGACACTTCAAAGTTTACATAGACAATGTGGCAATGAAACACTTCTTGTCACAGCCCGACCTGAGAGGGAAACAAGGTCGGTAGGCCAATGCTTTGGCCGAGTTTGATTGCGAGATTCTATACAAGCTTGGGAAGAGTAACATTGTGGTGGATGCACTAAGTCGAAAAGCGAGCTTGAAGTTGGTGATATTCAACGCGACAGCAACATTTTGGGATGATGTGCGTACAGCATATGAGAATGATGGTCTAGCACAAGAAGTGTTGCTAAGGAATCTAGAGGCACAGGAAGCTCACCAGAGAAGTGAGCTGCCAACGGAAGAAAAAATAGGCTATGCGAAACGTAATGGACTCATTTATTACAAGCAAACGAGGGTGTATGTTCCAGAAGGGGAACTAAGGAAGGTAGCCTTAGAAGAGTGTCATGATGGATCTCTTGTAGGACACGGCAGAGTGCCCAAGACGATGGGCTTACTCAAAAGGAAATACCATTGGCCAGATATGGCTAAGGACGTTCAAGACTATATAAAGACATGTTCAACATGTCAGCAGGTCAAAGCCATGACTAAGGCTAATGGGGGTTTGTTACAAAGCATCCCAATTCTAGATCGTCCATGGAAATGTCTTACGATGGACTTCATCACGGGACTCCCCCCAAGTGAGGGGTTTGATGTAATATTCGTGGTGGTGGACCGATTTTCGAAGATGGTACATTTCATACCCACCATAACGGAAGTGGATGCGGAAGGTGTGGTGAAGATGTTTTTTGAACAAGTGGTTCGAGTGTGGGGAAGGCTAAAGGAGATCATCTCAGATCAAGATAAGATCTTCACCAGCAGGTTTTGGAGAACTCTCCTGGAACAGTATCGCACCAAGTTGAAATTCAGCACAACCTATCACCCACAGACAGGTATTGAGTATTAAGTCAAGTTGGATGGCACTAACACTTCTTGACAAATGGACAAACGGAAAGGGTTAATAGGCAGTTGGAGGATTATTTGTGATGCTATGTCTCCGGAGACCAGATTGATTGGGTAAGTCATCTGGGACTTGTGAAAATGTGCTATAACAACTCACCACACTCAAGTATCAGGGTGAGTCCATGGGAAATTATCAATGGGTGAGCTGTTAAAGGTCCTGTGGAACTTGGTGTGGCGGAGTATCATGGAAAGTTACCTGCGGTGGAGGCATTCACGGCGGAAAGACTCAACATTTGGAATTTAGTGAGGGATTCCTTGGAATGGGCTCAACAAAGGCAAACCAAGTATGTGAATCAGAAACGTCGGGACGTAGAACTCCAACCTGGGAGAAGGTGTGGCTGAACACCAAGAACCTAAGGCTACCAAGTGGGATCAGCCAGAAGTTGACCCAAAGGTAAGATGCATGTATTCATGGAAGTGAACTGATCTTGAGTTCCTTAAGCAGGTTCGCAAGGCCTTACAAGATTGAGGCATGAATCGGTAAAGTGGCTTACCGCCTCTGACTTCCTCGAGAGATGGAAAAGATGCACCTAATGTTCCATGTGAACCTACTCAAACCGTGTTTTGAGGATCCCCTTCGCAAGGACCAAGTGAGACTTTTACTTAAGGTTATCCAAGGGGAAGAGGAATATGAAGTGGAGGTCATCCTCAATGTGTGCAAGAGCAAGCGACAAGGACACGAGGTGAGAGAGTTCCATGTGAAGTGGAAAGGATTTCCACACTACGAAGCAACATGGGAACTAGAGGAGAACCTAGTGACCGCGCAAAATCTAGTGGAGGAATTTCTGCAAGGCAGAACCCTATGTACTTATGCAACGTTCAATTAAAAGCATCCATTTGTGAAGTTGAGCAATGGCATATGTTGGGACCCGAAGGCGTAAGCTAATTAACATGGGTTAGCTAGGTCGACCAAGTGTAAAGAACTACACACGACTCCCCATGGGGATGTTGAATCCATAGACGTATTCTATGGAGGTTGGGTTCGAGTCCCAACCCCCTAGTAAAGCAAAGCTAAGTCCCAACCCCATACTAGGGCGTGGTGGGGTGAGGGGTATAGGGACACCTATATTTCGTTGTCATAGGCTCTTGGCCAGGGAGGCTAATTTAGGCACATCGCTAAGTGGGGGGATGCCCCCGGAGACATGGTCAACAAGTCGTAGAATAAAAAGAGACGTTTGATGAGGGCATTGAACTTCTTCTATGGGTGGTGGAGTTGTAAGGAACCAACTCCCCGAGGTGTCATAGGCTAAAGGATCTCTAAAAGCATGATTGAAATGACAAAGAGTTCATCGGATGGGACCGAGTCTAAGATCGAGTCTAAAACTGACTCTAAGACCGAGTTCAAGATAGAGTCTGGGATCGAGTTCGAGGCCAACTCGGAGACCGAGTTCGAGGCCGAGTTTGAGATGGAGTTCGAGACAGAGTCCGAGATCAGGTCTGAGATTGGGTCCGAGATCGGGTCCGAGACCGAGTCCGAGGTCGAGTCTGAAGTCAGGTCCAAGATCAAGTCCGAGATTGAGTCTAAGACCAAGTCCGAAGTCGGGTCCGAGATCTAGTCCGAGAACGAGTCTGAGATCGAGTTTGAGTACTAATACAGGTTAAGGGGTGAAAGCCCAAAGCATGCGTCTCCCAGGGGGTTCCAAAAGTATAGTAGGGATAATAAGGTCTAGGAACCAGTCTTGAAGGAACTCTCCAGTGGTGCTTCCAAACTGACTTGAGGTTGAGACTGGGGCCGAGGGGCCTTGGGTGGGAGAGAGCATGGACTTAGGTGGTGCCAGAGGAGCCACCCAAGGAAGTGCTCAAGAGCAACTCCCACTCCCAAAAAGGAAACTGACTGTGGTGCTCCTGGCTCATGTGGAGTGGTGCCCCATTTGAGTACCTTGTGGCTCATTGGTCCTCGCCCTTCCTAGGGGCTTGGGCCTTCCCTTCGGGATGGAAGTCAGGAGGTAGAGGTACCTATACTGGGTCATTAGGCCACGGTGTTTTGCCTCGGCGTCCCGAAGCAAGTGTTGCACCCAAGGTTTGGGATTTATAGGGTCCTATGATCAAGTCTTGTTGTACCAAGGGATGTTAAGAACCTGGAGGTTTGGTGTGCTTGGCTGCTTGTGCCTGTGGGGAGTGTAGCCGAACCTTTAGTCTAGTCTAACCCGGGGAGGGGGATTGGGAGAGATTTAGGGATCCGTGGAAGGATGGCTAATGCTCCGTTGCTCGTGCAGTGAGTAGCTGAAACCAAATAGGACCAAGTAGGAGCTGATACCTTGGCGTGGGAACTTAGCAAAAGCCAAGGCAATGTTAGTCAGATAGACGAGGTAAGCTAGTGAATTGGACGGGAAAAATTTATAGCTTATATCTTCCCACTCAAGGCAATTGTTGGCAACCAATTTTAGTTATATGATATTATGGCAATGGCTTCTTGCCAGAAGCTTTTATCTGACTTGGCTCCCACCAAGAGGCTATGGGTAGCATTCAGAAGTGTGTGGTTCTTGTGCTCAACATGAGAAGTGTAACAAGTGGTAACTTGGTGGGAAATTCTAATAGTAAAACAAATATGTTGAAAAACATTATTGAAGTGTTCTTTGACTCCATCAATTTATATAGCCTTTAGTCTGCTTTCAAGCTTTGTCTCAATATGGGATTTATAAAATTTAAAAGCTTCAGCAGCTTCACTCTTGTCTTGAAAGAAAAAGATGCACATCTTCTTGCTGTAATCATCAACAAACGTGATGAAGTGTCTTGCTCCAAAATGGCTTGGGATCTCCATTGGTCCACATAAATCAGAATGGATAAGCACAAGTGGTAATTTCTATAATGGTGCTTTTCAAGCATACATTGACTCATAAAAAAGGCATCAACAAACTCCCCTTTCAAATCAAGTCCTGTGACCATGCCTTTTATATATATTTTCTACATAGCTCTATAGTTGGCATGCCTAAAGTGGCAATGTTATAAAAAGGCATTATTGTTTTTTGCTCTAGTCAAAGGAAGATGCTCAATATTTACCACATACTATCTTCCAAAAGAAATCTTGTATAAGTTTCCTTGATGCTCCCCATGCAAAAGCTTCGTTCCAGAGGCAATCACAAGCCCAATGACCATGCTCCCAACACAGTTTGAATTGGTCACAATCAATGCATCTAGATTCACCTACAACTTGAATGATTACTCCCTCATAAGCTCTTAGCAGCTCCACAACCTTGAAAGCCTTCAATTGCTCCATCTCAAGAGTTTTCCTCATCTCACCCAGCATATCTATTATAACTGCTTTCAGTTCTTGGCATGTCTCCTAATTACACATTGCAACCATGCTCAGCACGTGATATGTTTGCCACATTTAGTTAGTTGCATTTTGCATATATAGCTTGATGAACCTCATGGCTTTGTGCTCTCTCCTTACATAGCAACAAGGTGTTTATCAATCTGGTGACTGCATTATTGAAGGTGAGATTTAGCTCCCTCATCAACTCTTCTACACACCCTTCTTATTCTTGTGGCAAAGCTTTATAGAGCCTTACTTTCTACATTGATTCAGGAACCTTATACTCCTTACCTTTTGTAGCCAAATTCGCAAATAGTCAACTTAAACACTCAATGTGTTTAACATATCACCCTTGTCCTAGAAAACATATGCATCTAGAAATGAATGGATCCTCATGACCTCCATATCACTCTTCTTGCTGTAGGTGTGATTTAGCCATTTCCAGACATGGGCTCCTCCTTTTTCCATATCCAGATCCTATGACTCAAGTAGGCAGCCAACAGCCCATTGATTCTTGGTCCTCTAGTCCCTCAAACTCTTTAAGCCTCCAATCCATGATTGAAAATTGGCTCTAGATCAGAGAAATCCACAATGCCATACACTCCCTAGAACTGAACCCATGCTTCCGTGAGCTTCATCTAGAGACCAAAATCCTTTCCACTAAAAACAAACAGCTTCAGGCCTTTATCATGCCATGCTGTTTACAGACCCTTCTGAGCAATAGCATGGCTGAGAGTAAAGGAGTGGAGCTCTAATACCATGTTAGAAAAAACTCAAAGGTACAATAGCATGGTCCACATGCCCACTTGAGTTCCAATTTATATCTCAACATGACTCTTCACAGCAAGCTTGGTGAGGCCATGGACAGGGTGCATTGAGCTCATTGAAACTGAGCTTGTGCACGAACCTCTAGAGCTTCATACACAGATCACGAATAATATCCAATGTTAATTGTTTCTTGCTCTCTTTCAAGCAAGGAATGATTTAGCTAGAAATGCTTGAATAAGATCACATTAGCATGGAGAAACACCACTTTGCTATTGTTTGTTACCTTTACCAGCCTCTTAATGGATCGCCAACTAGGCTCATCCAAGATGTTAAGTCTATTCGTTTTGGCTCACTGCTTCACTTACATTTTTTCTGTTGTGTTCTACAATGCCGAATATACCATTATTATTACTGCAAATCATGATTAAGCTGCCTCAATAATTAGTAGCAGCTCCCACAATGCCACACAACTTGCCATCTGAGAATTCAACCATAGTATCTCTTCCATTACTTTCTCTCTCAAATTTTGTGTGCAGAAGAAGCATTAGTTTGTGATTTCATGATGCCAGGGAAGGATCTCTTTTGTGCTTGAGTCTCAACAATGGTGGTTTATGTTTTTTGAAATGATAGCTCTAAAATTTCTCATGCACAATCGCATCACTGGCCTTCCAGTTATAGCTTGTAGTTCAGACTATAGCTCATGGTTCTATCTTGGGTAAGCCAAAGCTCCAACATTTTTCACCATCATATTTATTTTTGCATTCCTTGCTTTCCTTACAAATTTCTTAATTTCAGTAAATAAGACGTCAAGTAGCACTATTCTCCCAGGAATTCAACTAAGATCTCCTGGTTCAATTTGGATCTAACGGTGTTGCTTGGCACTAGATGCTAAAGGCTTCTTGTTGTGGATGAATCTGGAAAGTAATATAGACTTGCTCAATTTTTATATAAACTTCCCAAGTTGGTTTGATCATGAGATTGAGATCTGAGCAACTTTAATTCAAATGTGCTGTTGAGAAGTATTCATCTAATTTGGGTTTCTTGACTGATCACTTTCCTTGATAGCTGCAAGCAAGGAAACACATTCTTTGGGTGAATGCATAACAAGTTGAAATAACCCTAAAATTACTGATTTTTAATTTTTTACTAAAAAATTAGTTGACTTTAATAAAATTTTAAAAAATTTTGATCACTTTTTTGTACTACTATATTATGCATTCACCCCTTTTTTGTTTCTATTCATACTACTCATCACATTTCTTTATTATTTACCATGCACTTTCTTAAAAGCTAAATGACAAAGTTGAAAAGTTGTTTTACTTTCTAGAAGTCCTAATAATATATATTACTTTGTATAGATCCAATAATGTTGCAACCCATTATATATACTATTGTAGTCTAGATGTTTAATCACCACATTAATGTTCTAAATAAGATAGTCAATATAAACTTACTAGGCATAATTAAGAATAAAGTATTAACTATTTGCTGTGTACTTCAAGTTTATGTCCTTTACAATGACTAAGGTAGGTGTATTACTTGGATTTGGGCTAATAAAATCTATGTTGCTTTAGTGGTTACATGATGTTTATGACATTGATAATTTCTTTAGATCTTAGCCAAAATCTCCATATAAAAACTAATTTTCTGATTTAGTGAAAAGGTTGTGCATGAAAATAATGAAATACCTTATTATATGCTAGTAAAGTTTTTTTTACTAGGGGATAGATGCTATATAATGGATTTGCTTCCTCAATATATAATATTTAAGGATGCAGTGGTTGATAATCATAATTATGCAAAGTTTTATTAGAGATAGCATTTTGATTTGGGTGGCTAATTATATTACTAAATTTTAGTAACCTCTAAATTATTTAGTTTAAATATCATAATTATTTAAAATTATATGAAAATATTTATGTCATTTCTTAGTGTATTTAATAGAAAATGTAATTTTATAAAAAAATTAAAATAATAATTCATATAATAGCATATATTTATGATATGAAAGTTGTATACTTAATAGTAATATTTATGTTGCTTAAAGAAATAAATAAATTTATTACTCATATTATTAATTTTAAAAAGTTACTAAAACACATATTTTATCAATACTACAATTCTACAACAATGCAAATTAATTAAATTTCTTTCCAAATGAAAAATCTAATTTCTACCAGAAGTATAACTACCATTGTTAATTGCAAAGATATATTTAATCATGTTATCTGCGGCTCCTCGCCCCAGCATGACATGAAGTTTTGTCCTTGATGCAAAAGAATTGTCGCTAAGGCACACAATTATATTGTAACTCCAGGTTCAAATGTATTATTATTAAATTTAATCTTTAGTTTTTCTAAATTCAACGTCAAGGCTTATTAGCTCAGTTGGTCAGAGCGTGGTCCTAATAAGGCCAAGGTCGCAGGTTCGAGACCTGCATGGGCCATATTGTTTACTGAAAACTCCTTGAAATCTCTGGACTGGGAGGAAACGTCCACACGAGATCTAAAACTAAAACTAAAACTACACTACGAGATGAGTGCACTTACCTGGTTGTGCCAAAGCTCACGTCAAGGTTAGGAATACAGTCCTAACCTTGAACCTCTCAAGTTTACTTTCCTAAGCTTGAATCCTTGAGCTTGTCTTTTTCTCCCTTCTCCACTCTCCCACGACTGCCTTGTGTTGCGTCCCGCAGTCACTGCTCCATTGCTGCATCGTGGGTAGCTGCTCCCTCATGTGGCTCCTCCTCCTCTTCCTCCTCTTCATAAGTCTGAGCTGCTTCCTCAAAGTCTTGTGATCTGAATTTGACCAGCTTCTTCCCGAGATCAGTTGCACAAATGCCTCTTCTCGAAACTTTAAACATCCGGCTTGAAACAGCCACAACTTCTCCTTTCAGTTTTGCTGCTTTACTACTTACTTCCTCTACTCCTACAGAGCTACAAAGAATGAAACCAGCTTGCCTCTGTCCCACCAGAACCTGAGAAACACACTTCCTCGTCTCTTCATCAACTTCACACCAGCCACCTTCAAGTTTAAACTTTGGCACTGAATTTTTCTTCTGCTCCGTCTGCTCACAAAACTTCGGAAGCACCACCTCAAGTTCCTGCGTCTGAAACTCCTTTATCCACTGCAGGTCTTCGTCTTCTTCTGCTGGTTGCTCAATCTGATCAGGCTGTTCATCTTCCACTAGGTTTTGCTTCAACCTTGCTTCAGCTTGCTTTTCCACATGAAACTTTTCTTTCTGCTGAACAGGTGCCAGCTCCTCTTGGGTAAAACTTCTTGTTTCTTGATTGTTTGATTGTTTGTCGTGTTCTTTGATTGTTTCTGGATCTTGTGCTTGCAATTCAGCTTGAATTGCTTTAAGTATTTTCTTGCTTTTCTTCCATTCGGTTTCTGGGATAATTTCCAGTTCATCATCGTGATCTTGTTCTTCCAAATTATCTGGTTGTTGATACTTGTATTGTTGTCTCGTGATTACTCGTATTGCTGGTTCTTCATAAGTTTGTGAGTCTTCGACTTCGACCTCAACATTCCATGCTGCAGGTGGTCTTGCTCTTGGAGCTTGATTGTTTACGACTTGGTTATTTTCACGATTTGCATTTTGGTAAGGTTGCCGAGGTCGATTATCTTGTTGTGGTGCAAGTCGCTGGTTGTAATTGTAACCTTGAGCTTGAGGTGGTCTTTGATTATAGTTGCGATATGGTTCTTGATCATAATTGTAATTTCGTGGGGGAGGACATTGGTAGTTGTCACGAGGTCCATCACGTTGCTGATATGCATTGTAGTTTCTTCCATAGTTTCCAGAATAGTTGTTTAGTCTTTGATCTTGAGGGGGTATTCTATTGTAGTTGCGATTGTTCTGACGGTAAAAGTTTCCTCTTTGATTGTACAAATTATCATCATGTTGATAATAATTGTTATATCTTGGAGGTTCATTGCGTGGTGGTCGTGCATTTTGATTCCAGTTGCCTTGATATTGTGGATTGGGCTCTTGTCGAGGAACATTCTCGATTCTTGAAACTTCCATTGTATTCCTGTATCGGCATTTCTTGGCTGTATGGCCTTCTCTTTCACAAATTTGACACTTTGGAAGCTGTAATTTGCATTCCAAATATGTATGTCCCTCATTTTTACACTTTGTACACCACACTCCTGCTTTGAGTTCGGTTTGTGAGATTTTCCTGATTATATCCTTCAAGTCTTGGTCTTTTGGTGTTTTCTTCTTTGTCTTAATGCGTATTTCTTCCTCTTCTTCATCATCTGAACCGTCATCAGTTTGTGAAGGTATAGCTTTTGTGAATTGCTTGAATCGCTTTTCCAATGTGAGGATTTCTTTGGAGAGTGTATCAACACTTTCATCATCTGGATTCTCTGTTGCAGCAGCAATTGCTACCATGTTTCTATAAATTTCTTTTAGTCCTTGGATATAGGATAAGCTCTTTCCTTTATCTGTTATCAAATCCTTGCAGCGCTTTGCATGAAACTTAAATCTTCGAGTATAATCTTGAATTCCTTCACGTGATTTTTGCTTGAAGTTTTTGATGATCTCATAGTGTTCTTCTGGAGTTCCACCGGTCTGGAATTGTTCCTTGAATTGTGTGACTTTTTCATCATGGGTCAAAGCATCATCGAGTGTATTATGCCAATCGAGTGCTTTTCCTTTAAGTGTGTATGGGAAAAGTATTTCTCGATGCATTTCCTGTTTGTTCATCTTTACAATTTGATCAAATTGTTTAAGATGCTGGTTTGCATCTTCGGTTTTTCCACCAGTAAAAATGGGATAGGAAATCATGTTCCCTATGGCTGTCGCTGGGTTGATGATTGCCATTTGAAATTGTAGACTTTGTTGGTGAGGTTGTTGTTCTGGTGAGTCTGGATTGGAGTAAAACTTTGGTGCTATGTATTCGGCTTCTTCAAATGCCTCAAACTTTGGGGCGTCTTCACTATTTAGTTCTTTGTTATCTTTGGCTGAGTTGCTCGACTCGGCAACTTGAATTTCTTTATCCTCCTTGTCGTACTTCTCTAATATTGTTTCTAAAATTTGTTGCTATTGTTGTTCTAGTTTCTCTTTTTCTATCTCTTCCTTTTTCACTTCTCGATTCTTTTGTTGAAGATCTCTTTCCCGGATCTTGATTGGGTCTGGTTTGTGTTTGTACATTCAGTTTGCTGAGTCTTCTCAACTTGAATGTTGAGGTAAGTTTCCTGAATTTATGTTTTGCCTAAGTTGTCTGGAGTCAAATGTTGTTCTTCATAGATTGCAAAGTCAAGCTCTTATGTCTTGAGTCTTCTGCAAGTTTGTTTTTGGTGTATAAATGCGAAGTCAAGCTCTTGTGTCTTGAGTCTTCTGCAAGTTTGGTTTTGTAGTAGAAATGCGAAGTCAAGCTCTTGTGTCTTGAGTCTTCAATCGAGTTTTTCTTTCTCGATTCTTCCCGAGTTTCTTCTCAAGGTCACTTTCCTGAGTCTAGCTTAGGAAAGGTCTTGTATTTGAAAAATCTGGTGGTGTAAGTAAGTACAATTTTGTTTGTGGAAGGAGGTTGGTTGTGTCATATATTGATCGATGTAGCTGTTCGCTAGTGATATTTGGTGCTGCTCTCCAAGTTTGGGATCGAGCAGGTATGCAAACGATTGCAACTCTCTTTAGGAGTCCAATCTTATCTAAATTCTTGAACAATTGTTTTGGTCTCTTACAATATGTTGGTCGTACTGGAATGCGAGCTCTCACTATGAACGTTTGTGTTTCCCAGTCGTTGGTAGTATTTGAAAATGCTGAATACAGCAATAGTTGTATTTTAATGTCCTAATTCTTGTATGTTTCTAGTCTCTAATGACGTCCACACGTCACAGTATAGTTTCCAACAGATTCTTGTTGCCTTTAGCCTATGTGTGCGCGGGTTTATCCAGCGCAATTTTCTCTATGGTCGATTGCGTGATGGTGCATTTCCTTGATGCTGTTCTTGCCGGTGGTGTTCTACTTCCCTCTGTCGTATAGCACGTTCTCTTTCACGATCAGAGTCGATCGCTTCACGAACTTCCCAAGGGATAGTCTCAATTAATACTCTTGCATTATAAGTTTGAATCCTTGACGCAGGATCTCCTAAAATACTCCTTAAAATGTTGTGACTGCTTGGACGCACTCTTCCTTGTTGGTTGCGAGTGATATGTAGCTCTAGGCTGGGGGTTTCGATGTTGGACCTCAGTGTCAAAGTTGAAGTTTGTTACTGTATTTAATCTTGGCCTATTGTGATTTTGTCTTAAATTTCTCCTCCTTCGACTTGTTATCCTCGAGTTTACAAGTCGTTCCCTTGAACTTGATGCAAGTTCAGGTTCCCGTCAGTTTCTTAAACTCGAATTCCAAATTGGAATTTGTTGATGGCCTTGTCCTTGATTTCTTAATTCTCCAGCTATTCTCGTCCGTCCTAAACGGTGCCAATATGCTATAGCATATAATTCGAGAAGAGTGCTTGTTGGTAGCGTTACACGGAGAGGACTTTGAAGAAGTCGGTAAAGTAATTCCACGTTCTCTTCAAAATCTCTAAATCTAAGAGTGTCCACAAACCAACGAACTTGTGGTTCAAAAATTCCACACTCTGTTGCTGCTATGACTCTCGTCAAATCAGTGTTGAAAGCAAGCGTTAATGGTTGAAAAGTTTCATGTTTGTGTATGCCTAGGAATTCAACAATCGTTTGTTGAAAGAGGTGTCCGCGATACACCCAAGTCAGGGTTCTTCGAGTTGCAAAGAAATCGAAGTAAACATATTTTTCTTTCAACATTTCCTCATTTTTGCATCCCTCCTATTTGCTAGACAATTTGTAGAAGAGTCGTAGAATCGTTTCTTGAAGTTTTTGTAAACAGCTAAAGCTTTGTTTCGCAGCTTGTTCTAAACTATCGTCTCTCTTTTTGGTGTCATTTTCTTGGGCTATTTCTTTTCGTTTCCTACTCTCCTCCGCTGCGGCAATGTCATCCCTGATTCGCAGTCTTGCTTTTGCTTGTTTGCAAGTGTCGCATCGCCATTTTGGATAGCATTGCTTGTACGGTTTTGCACAATTTCTGAAACCACACAAAAGACAGTCTTCGTATTTTGTACAGCTTGTGTCTCCAAATGGGCAATCGTGCTTTTTCATTCTTCCTCCATCTCCAGCCGCTAGAATTTTCCCTTGGTCGTTTCCTTATCGCAGATCCTTGGAATATTCGCTTTCTTCAACCTCTCGCCAAAAACAGTTACGCGTACGCTCCAAGTTTTCCACGACTTGGGTGGCTTCAATTTTCAAGTGTTCTTCATCTTTTGGTCTTACGCTCCATTTTTTTTTCTTCATGCCTTCATGCTCTTCCACCGTTTTTGTTTTACGGTCTTGTTTTTCTTGATTTTTGGGGCTTTTTCTTCCTATGCCATTTTCTTGTGCGTCTTTGGTCCGTTTTCCTTGAAGTTTTGGGGAAAATGAGCGTCTTGGTCTGCTCTATTCCATGAGCTCTTCACGCCTCTCTCATCCCACCGTGGTCGCCAGTGAAAACTCCTGGAATCTCTGGACTGGGAGGAAACGTCCACACGAGATCTTCCTAGGAGATTCAAATCTAATCTAGTCCCTAAAACTAAAACTACACTACGAGATGAGTGCACTTACCTGCTTGTGCCAAGCCAAGTTGAGACTGTGAACATGTGCTTGAAGGTGCTAGTCCCACGCCTTTGATCCCTTGAAGGCGGTGGGTAAGTAAGACATTGCTATTGCCATGAAAAGCCAAAGAGATAGGCAGAATGACGATGTATTGCAATGTATTTTGTATTAGGGATAAGTCTAAAAACATTCTAAGTCCTACTTTTATAGTCGCTAATGCTCACGTCAAGGTTAAGAATACAGTCCTAACCTTGAACTTCTCAAGTTTACTTTCCTAAGCTTGAATCCTCGAGCTTGTCTTTTTCTCCCTTCTCCATTTACTGTTTTTATGTTTTTTTACTTGGTATAACACATTGTTGTGGAAGATCAAGTTTGATCTGCCTCTCAATGGAGAAGAGATTTGCGAGCAGCGCAAACGTCCCTCCACTGTCTGGAGGATTCAAGTCAACCACAAACCTGGCAACGCGGCTGCCTTGCTCCACATCGCTGTAACTCTTGCAAGCTGCGAGCAGGCACGTCCAGTCGAAATTATCTGGAACAAATGGCATCACCGTGACGAGCTCCGTCGCTTCTCTTAGGTATCCAGCCCTCGCGAGAACATCCACAATGCAGGTGTAGTGCTGTTTGCTTGGCTCCATGCCGAAGTCTACGATCATGGACGAAAAATTGGCCATCGCCAAGTAAACCTGGCCTTTGTGGCTGCACGCGATAAGCACCGATATGAAACAAGCATCGGTGGGAATCTCCACCATTTTCATCATGTCAAAAGTTTGAAACGCATCTACTGAGTTTTTGGCTCCTGTATACGCCGTCACCATGATCGTCCAGGAGAACACACACGGGCTGGGCATTGTCTCTAAGAACTTTCTCGCTCGGGCTGTTTGCCCGTTTTGAGCGTACGCATATAGCATCGTATTCCAGCAGTGGATGTCCTTGTGTGGAATCTCAAAGAACACGTAAAAGGCCTTGTGAACCTGTCCATCGAGAGAAAACGCCGCCACCATCGACGTGAGAGTGTACAGGTCTCTCTCGGGCATTGCATTAAAAAGACCCAAAGTTTCTGGCAAGTAGCCTCGTTGGGCGTTTGCTGCGAGCATAGCATTCCAAGTAATCAAATCCCGAAACTCCAGACATTCGAAAAGCTGTTTCGCCTCTTCAAGATGGCCATTCTGTGCAAGACCAGAAACCATAGAATTAAAAGATACCATATCGGGATATGGAATCTTCTCAAAGATGAGCTTCGCCTCCTTCATATGCTCGTTCTGGGCATAGGCTGAGAGCATCGCATTTGACGAGAATAAGTCATGGCTGGGCATACTTTCAAAAACAGCGACAGAATCTTTCAGATATCCAGCTTGTCCGTACAATGCCACCATGGCAGTGGCCGACACCATGTCCCGCTGCGGCATAGAGTCGTACAGCACCCTAGCCCTGTCCATATGCCCATTGTGGGCATATGCCTCAATCATGGCCGTCCACGAAATGAGGTCGTGCTGTGGCATTGAACTGTAAACTCGAGTAGCCTGAGTTAAATGACCAGCTTCAGTGTATGCTCCAAGAAGGGCATTCCACGAGATAAGATCCCTCTGTAGCATTGAATCAAAAAACTTCTTTGATTCTTCTTGATGCCCGACCTGGGCATATGCCGCAACCATAGCATTGCAGGAGATCAAACACAACTCTGGAACTCGTGCAAGAAAAAATTCTGCGCGCTCCAAATTTCCGCCCTGGGCAAGTGACGACAGCATGGAATTAAAAGAGACTAGGTCCAAGAGAGGCAGCGATTCAAAGATCCGACTAGCTCGGTCAATTTGCCGGGTCTGGGCAAACCCAGTCGCAAGTGCATTCCACGAGATTAAATCTTTTGCTGGCATTTTGGAGAAAAATATTTCAGCCTCATGCATTCGGGAATTCAGTGTGTATGAGCTTAGCATTGCGTTCATAGCGACTAGATCGTGGAAAGGCATTGAGTCAAATAAAATCTTCGTCTGAAAAACATCCCCTGATTGGGCATGTGCTGCCAGAATAGTCGTCCAAGAAACCACATCCTTTCTTGGCATTGAATCGAAGAATTTCTTTGCACTCTCAAGATTTCCACTATGTAAGTAAGCAGCAAGCATGGAGTTGTGAGCAACAGTGTTGAGATCTGGCATGGAATCAAACACGGACTTGGCAAGATCCAGATTCCCAGAACGGGCATATGCCGAGAGCATCGAGACCCAAGAGTAGGAATCTCTAGCGGGCATGGAATCAAAGACCGCCCTGGCATGGGCGATCCCGCCAGCACATTTGCCATACATGTCCACGAGCTTGTTGCTGATGAACACGTCAGTGGCATCTCTGGGGATGCGGCTGTGGATGCCGAGAGCTCTTGTTAAGCTCCTGCACGATTCAATGGCGCGAATGGTGTCGTGGCGATTCCATTGCTCGCAGCTTGCCACCACGTCCACTGCCAGCATAATCAATCAACCCATTTTTTCTTCAGGAGTTGACTTTTAGAATTTGACTTTTAGTCCAAGGAGTTGACTTGTCTGACTGTCACAAAATCATCTTTTAGAATGTCACAAAATCATTTTAAAAGAATTTCTAATATCATATTTTTTGTGTTTTGGATCACCGCCACACCACCGTCTCGTCATTTGGAAAGTGTTTTTCTCCACCTTTTTCGATAATAATACATGATTTTGAGGCCCACCAAGTGAGATGACTGGGTTTTGACAATAAAATATTACCTAGTGTCTAGTTCCTTGTCATGAAAACACAATGATAGAGTTATATTTGATGAAGCAACAGATATAGTTTTTTCATTGACTTTGATAAGCCAACAATTCTGGAATGGTTGTGTACACCTTCGAAAGATCTCGCTGCACTTTTTGTTATAGTTGGATTCCAGCTGCAGCCTTTGGCATACTTTGGTGGATGGATCCCCAAACTAACGACTCGTGTCCCGAACTATAGCCACCGATATCAATATCAGGGTTTCCAGAGAAATCCTTCGGGCAAGAGCTGTTGCTTTCATAAATATGCAAGAAAAAGCCATGTGACTTCCTGCATAAAGATGCACACAACAAACAGACACAAAACGACATATACATGTTATTTTGCTTTTTTTCACCCTTTTTTTGAGGTGACCGCCGAATCCGAAATAAAATTGTAAATGGAGCAGCTTTTACCCATATATAGTTAGTAAACGTCAATGTATGGAACCATGTATGCTCTAAATTCAGACTTGTGGAAAATAAGAAGCTGCAAGGTGGTAGGGGGAATCAACATGAAGGCTCCATTCAATTTGGTTGGAAGGCCCACGACACACGTAGAGGTCCTCTCGTTGCCTGTTTCTCTGGCTTTGTATATTTGTTCTCTCTTTTTCCAAAATATTATGTTCTAGCATGACATGTGGTCTTTATTCTTGCTTTCCAGGCGGACTGGACTGAATCCCAAAGGGCCCCCTGATGCACAAACCATTGCTGCTGCTACTGCCATGCTCTTGCTACACCACTACTGGGTTTAACATGGAAATATTAAATATTTAAAAGTTGGTACTTTAAATATTCGAGCAGGGCCTTCCAAATATATTAATTATTACATGATTTTGAACTTACATGAGATCACACTATTGGAAAAGAAAGCGTTGGAACAAGTAGAAATCATGGTGGTTTGACAAGAGTGTGCCTAGATATATTCCAAGCCATGATATTATCTGTCCGAAGTGATTGAAATTGATGAGTGACTCATGGTTGCACTTCGGAGGGCGTGAAATGAAATCCAGTGATGCCTGGTGGAGGAATCAAATTAAATTGTGTGCCAAGTGTTGAGCCGCGAGAAAAAGAAACATCAAAAGACTTAGGCTCCTGTTTGTTAAGAGCCTGTCTACGGTCCGAACAAATGAAATACGATGATGCCAAAGAGTGGCAGAGATCAGAGATTTTTCCTTACATCACCTTATTCCTCTGAAAGAGAATAAATGTGAAATTTCTTGCTCATGGTTGTTCGATTCAATGATTGGCTGCCCGGCTAGCAAGTTGAAAAAAGAGAGAAATCCTTAAAACACTTTTCTAAGGGTTTGTTTGCTTTGGTTTTACAGTTGCACCATCTCACTCAATCCTCTCCATTGCCCGAACCTAAGATCTTAAACATTGTATTATGGCGATGATCATTGCAAAAGGTGGCGCGTTGTTTTGCACGTGTTTACGTAAAATAATCGGCGTTTTTTTGTTTGAGCTTGGATTTCTTACAACTGGCCACAGACGAGAGTTCGAACACTTCTAAACACCGACACATACGACACAACCTTTAACTTAGCTTAGCCATAAGTCAGCATGGCCTTTTCTCTAGCAATTCTTGGCCCTGACATCAACACAGTGACAAACTAATGTATGCATTTTCAAAAGCTTTAAAGAAAAGAAAAAACCCCTCACTTCACTACTACTGCGAGGAGTTGGACAATTCCGCGTTGTGGATTCAGTGTTATAGTGATTGATGATATAAGAGAGTTTTTCTTCCTTGCTTCTTTCTTCAGCTAGATTCCCAGTGCATTTACTGGTGTAGAGCCTCCATTTGTTTGGTAGCAAGTTATGCTAAAATAACAATTCCACAAAGCTCTGGGCCTTGCGTATATAGGGAATGCTTCTAAAGTTCTCCACAAGAAAAGAGTGTGTGACAAGGAGAGGAGAGAGGCAAAGAGGGAAAGAGAGAGATCACTCTTGCTCATATTTTCTCTATCCATTTAAAAGATTCCTTGAGAACTTGCTCATCTTCTTCTCCAATTCTCCCTTTTTGTTTGTTTTTTTTTTTTTTGTCAATCAAGGCAGGCACATACTTCACTTATACTTTTCTTGGCAAATCCAGCTGCATTCTTCGCTGCTGGGAATTTCCTTGAAGCTGGTCACACAGGGATGGTGTCAATCACACCCAGCAATTCATCGATTCTAGACTTCCAGAGAATGAGTCACAATTTGCCTGCATTTTACCAGGGAATCTCCCTCAAGCTCTCAATGCTCCTCCTTGCCGCGCCAATGCTCGTTTTCCTCGCCTCTTTGCTCGTGATCCTGGTGTGGAGCGCGTCCGTGGCCTTCAGATATGTCCACCTGAGAAAGAATCTCCTCGAGCAAGGCCTGGATGGCCCCCCTCCAAAGTTCCTGATTGGAAACATGCACCAAGTATCCAAGATGAGAGAACTGGCAACATCCAAGGACATGCGAGTTGGCGACCATGATCTTCTTCCCAGGATATGCCCCCACTTTACATACTGGTCCGCCATCTACGGTATATAGCTCGAATTTCCCTCCTCCATATCCACACTTCTAGCACACATTCCTCTGTTTCTCTGCCAAGCTTCTCCAAAGAGTTGTAAACTAACTAATGTGTGTGTGTGACAGGGAAGAGGTTTCTCTTCTGGTGGGGAATGGAGCCGAGGATCACGGTTGTGGAGCCCGAGATGATCAAGGAGATCTTGTCCACCAAGGCCGAGCACTTTGGAAAGTCGCTGCTACTAAAAAAGGGTGGTGTGCTGCTGCTTGGGAATGGAATGGTGTATGCCAACGGAGAGAGCTGGGCTCACCGGAGACGCATCGTTGGGCCGGCGTTCCATGCCGAGATGCTCAAGGTAAGGTCTCTCTTTCCCTCCCAAAGACATATACTTCTTTGGATTTGAAGAAGTTAATTCTTCTTTACTTTCTATCTTTCTATATGATATGAATTCATGAGGCATAATTATTGGCAGAAAATGGTACCCGAGATGGTGGCGAGCACGTCTCAAATGCTGGGCCAGTGGAGCCAAATCATTGACAACAAGAGCTCGAGGAGGAGCGGCGATGGATCATCCGCGGAGATCGACATCAACTATTACTTATCCATGGCCACGGCCGATGTAATTGCTCGTACCGCGTTTAGCAGCACCAGCAGTCACGAAAAAGGCAAGAGGGTGTTCCAGCTCCTGACGTGCCTCCAGAAAGTTTTCGCTCAGTCCAATCGTTTTCTCTGGCTTCCATGCAACAGGTATGATATCACGAAGATCAGAAAAATCCTCTCTCGCACTCCAGTCTCTCAAGGTTCCTCCACTCCCTCTATTTGTCTTATCTCATATCTTTGTGTCTCCATCGCCATCAACCTTTGCGTGGAACAAAACATGCATGATTTCCAATGATTCCTCCATATATATACCTTGTATATCAAAGTCCCGCCTGGCTCCATCAGCTTCTGGTTCTTTCACCACCTTATTCAATTGTTATATTTCTATCTGCTCTTTATAACTGTACTAAAGTAAAGATCATTTAGGATGCTCCCCACGGCTGCCAATAGAAGAGCTTCCCGGATCAAAAGGGACATGGAGCGAGCGCTGCGAGAGCTTGTACTGGAGCGCCGTGCGGGACGACAAAAGCACGGGTATGGAAGCGACTTCTTGGGACTGATGCTGTCCGAGAGCGAGCGAGACAAGTCCGAAGCAGCAGCAGCTGCACAGCAGTTTGACACGCCGGAGCTTGTGGAGGAGTGCAAAACCATCTTCTTCACGGGGCACGAGACCACATCGGCGCTGCTCACCTGGACTCTGATGCTTCTGGCCTTGAATCCAGAGTGGCAGCAGCGCGGCCGTGCCGAAGTGATGGAGCATCTTCCGTCCAAGTCCTCCGTTCCGGATGCCGATGTCCTTCCCAAGCTAAAGATTGTAAGTTGTTTTACAGTATACTTTGCACGCCAACTAGTCCACCTCCTGTCCTAGGCCAAAGTCATAACTCCACGTAGCTGCCTTTGAGTGTCTTGGAAGAAATTCTCTCTCTCTCTCTCTCTGCGTACACTAATCTTTCGCCACCTTTTTCTTTTCTTTCTTGCAGCTGGGAATGATTCTCAACGAGGCACTCCGCTTATATCCTCCGGCGCCGGCACTGGTGAGGGAATCTTTGGTGGACTTGAGCATCCAGGACGTGAAATATCCGCGGGGGACTACGTTTTGGATACCCATTGTGGCACTCCACCACAGCAAAGACGTGTGGGGGGACGACGCCCTCCACTTTAACCCGGCCCGATTCGCCGATGGAGTGGCGGGGGCTTGCAAGCTTCAGCACCAAAAGCTGTGGAGTTTCATGCCATTTTCGCTGGGGCCGCGAGCTTGCCTCGGGCAGAGCTTTGCGATGATGGAGGCCAAAGTGGTCCTGGCAATGATCCTCCAGAGATTCGAGCTCAAGATCTCTCCCAATTACAGGCACGCTCCGGTCACTGCCATCACGCTCAAGCCCAAGTATGGAATGCAGCTTATGCTTGCGCACTACAGCATAGAGGACGGAGAAAAATCGCCAGGATGATCATCTATCTTATGATCCAAACACGAGGTTGCCACCACAGCCACTGTACACTTACAATTTTTGTAGAGCTCATACATATAACTATGACATTCTAAAGCAAAGTGCCCAGCCTTCTGAGTTGAGAACTTTTTTATTCTCGAAATGCTTTGGAGATGCCCGGATGGATAGCTGGCTTTGTCTGTCCGCGACTTTAGTTCCCCAGCACGAATGTGTGCTTCCAGAAGTGCTTTCCCATACAAATTTCGTGGTCCATTTTTTTTAAGAAAAGGAGTTACGAAAAAGGAGGTCACAGAAGTCGTACGAATCCAATCCCGTGGAGATTCTACAATCCAACAATGGGATTTCTCCATGATTCCGGCCGCTTTCTCCTTCTCCTCGTATCAATCTATCTTGTTCGATCGTCATTGTCATCATCACATCGGGTACGCAACCTTCACATTTCTTTTGCTTTCACAAAAGCCCTTTTTCTTTTCTAGATCAAGATGACGAAGCAGCTCTTGTTGGTCGGTGGCTACAGCGATGAAATCCACCTCTTAGCGCTGGACAAGCACCATCTCCACTCCATCGCCTCGTTTCCATCAGGTACCAATCCCACCTTTCTGGCCACGCTGGGCAACGTTCTCTATGCCGTAAACGAAGTGGAGAGTGGCGCTCTCGAGGCATTCTCCTTCTCTCCACACCACACCTCTCTCACTCGTCTCGGCCACCCCGCCTCCACTTGCGGCGCGGACCCGGCTGCCATTAGCGTCCACTCCAGCGGCAAGTGGGTCTTGTTCGCGAACTACAACGGTGGCAGCTATGGCGTTCTCCAAGTCGACCATAGTCGCCACCAGGGTGTGCACCAGCAACCGGTTTCGCTGATCAAGGTTCCAGGCCTGACGGAGCCGAGCAACAATCCCCGGCAGGAGGCTCCTCATCCCCACCAGATCATCACGGACTCCTCGGGAAAGTTTGTCTTCGTTTGTGATCTCGGCACTGACAAGATCCACACCCGAGTCCTCAACGTCTCGACTGGGAAGCTCGACGAGGCCGCTGCTCCGGAGGTTTCACTCGAGCCTGGGTCGGGTCCTCGGCATTTGATCTTCTCCCGCGACGAGCGATTCGCGTACGTGATCAACGAGCTCGCAAACAGCGTGAGCCAGCTTTCGTATGATCCGGGGAATGGAGCACTGCGTTTGATCCAGAGCTGGTCCACTCTGGATGATAGCGTAGCGAACAAGAGCGCGTGCACGGCGGCGGAGGTGGCTCTCTCGCCGGATGGGAGGTATTTGTATGCGTCCAACCGTGGTAACGCCGAGGATACCATCGCGGTGTTTGGAGTGGACGCTGAAGGTGACGGTGGCCTGACCTTTCTTGGGCTGGATCGAGTCGGGGGTTCTGGGCCTCGGCATTTTGCGTTTGATCGGTCCGGGGAGATGGTCGTGGTTGGGCTCCAAAACTCGAACAAGTTGAACGTTCTTTCCAGGAATGTAGAAACGGGGAGGCTGAGTGTGGTTTTTAGCTTGGATGGTGTACAAGCTCCTTCTTTCATCCAGTTTATGTAATGTATGTCTATGGAGAGTATAGAACTTGCAAGGATAATCTTATGTTGATGGTATTCATGTTTCTCTTGTGATTTCATGCTGTTCGTCTAGCTTTGGATCATTGATTGAAACTTGCAAGCTACAAACTTGGAAAGAAAATACAAAACTCAGGATTTGTTTGCGTGTAACATGTTGGCCAGTAGTAAATACCCAGCTGATTCTTGTGAGTTCATGCCAACCAAGGATTTTGCAACACAGAATCCCTGCTTGACATTGTTCTGAGATTTGGAAGCTCCAAGCAGGGACGTCCAATCCACAGCATCAGGCACAAACGGCATGGTTTCCAAGAGAAGCTCGGCAACTTCCAGATGCCCTGCCTTGGCAATGAGGTCCACCATGCACGCGTAGTGTTGCTTCGTAGGCTTTAACGCGAAGTCCCCTTGCAACGACACGAAGCAATTTCTTGCGGCGTCGAGTCCACCAACATGTCCCAGGGAAATCAAAATGGGGGCAAAGCAGGATTCACCAGCTGCTTCAATGAAATTCATGGTTTGGAAAAGGTGGCGGGCTTCAAAAGAGTGGCCCGTGTAGGCATACGCAGCCAGCATGGCGCTCCACACGGTGAGATCTCTCTCTAGCATAAAATCGAACACTTTCTTGGCTTCTAAAACATGCCCATTCACGGCATATGCGATGAGCATGACGGTCCGAGATACTACGTCATGCTCCGGCATGGAAATGAAAACACGTTTTGCGTCGTTAATATGACCAACTTGGGCATACGAAATGAGCATATTAGTACAAGAAACAAGGTCTTGTTGTGGCATGGAGTCAAACAAAAATCGAGCTTCTTCAAGGTACCCTTTTGAGGCATACGCCGCTAGCATTGCGTTTCGTGAAACTAAATCCTTGCATGGCAAAGATTCATAGACCACCCTAGCATCGACTATGGCACCATACGTAGAGAGAAATGTGAGCATAACCGTACATGATACTGTATCCTGCATTGGCATTGTGTCGTATGTACGTTTGGCTCGATCAATATGCCCTTCTTGGATATATGCGTTTAAAAGTGATGTCCAGGAAAGCATATCCCACTGTGGCATGGTATCAAATAAGGCTTTGGAATCTTTCCCAGTACTGTGCTGGGAAAATGCCGAGAGCATTACGTTATATGCCACTATATCTCTCTGTGGCATCGCATCGAAGAGGGCCTTACACTCACAAAGATGCCCAATGCGGGCATATGCTGTTAAGACGATAGTCCAAGAGACAAAATTGGCTTCCGGAAGAGCGTCGAAAAATCTTCGCAATTCCAAAACGTAGTCCTCTTGGTCAAACCCAGTCAACATTGCGTTGAAAGAAGCCACGTCCCATTGGGGCATCTTGCCAAACAAAAGCTTCGCAATGCTAGTGTCTCCCTTCGCGGCATACGCAGAGACCATCGCGTTCCACGAGACTATAGTTTTTTCGGGCATACAATCGAAAAATCTCTGCGCGGCTGCCAGGTCTCCGTGCTGGATGTGCGCGGACAGCATCGAATTCCACGATACCACATCCCACTGCGGCATCCCGTCGAAGATCCGGCGCGCCCCGCGAAAATCCCCGCTCTGCGAGAGCGCCGACAGCAAAATGTTGAAGGAAAACACGCTGGGCTGCGGGATTTGATCGAAAATTCGCCATGCCTCGTCGATCGACCCGCCCTGGGTGTAGGCCAGCAGCATGTAGTCCCAGCTCAGACGATCCTTCACGGGAATTAGATCGAAAATCTCTCGAGCCTTGGCGGCATTTCCCAATCGCCCGTGCATCCTGATCAAATCGTTCGCATTATGGACGCCTAGAGGAAGAAGAAGCATCAAACTGGCATATTCTTCAAAGAATCTACAAAGTATATGCTTTAAGTACTTGGACCACCGTGGCATTGATCCAACCATAGCTTGCCAGGCGCAACTCGTTTTCACCAGCCAGTGACAGCTAATTGACGGGAAAAATGCGCTATTATAGTTTGTAGATCTTCTAGTTCTTTCAGCCATCTGGAAAACTCATAATCTACGCTTGTAAGTAAATTCGGAAAGATAGGCTCATTTACTTGTCAATAAACTCAAGAACAAAAATTAAAAAAATTAAAAAAATTTCCTGCCCTGCAAAGGAGGTGGAAGAGAAAACTGGATCAACTCTCAAGCAAAAGGAAGAGTAATAAAATCAGAGATGGAGGAACCAACCAGCGCGAGAACTTCAAAGGGTGCCCTGCCAATTAGGACTCAAATGTGAGAAAATTCTTTCTCGCTATCTGAAATGTTAACAGCGTTGACAAGTTTCCTGTAGAAAGTAAAGAATGGAGTCTCTACGTTCCTCCCGCCGCGTGAAGAAATCGCTCCCAGGTTTGCTGAGGGAAGACGCCGTGTGTGGCGTAAGCACTCACTTTCGTGGCTCCATCCGCTTGTAGTACATTCTGAAAGACACTGGCTAAGAAACGATGAAGAAATCTTACTACACGAACCTGGCATTCCTTGAGAGTGCCTCCAGATCGTCCACAATGACGACGTGCCTTCCAGCGGCCTCGCCTTCCTCCAAGCGAACAATCCTTTTGTTTCCATCTCGAACTAATCTCCTCGACATATTGCAGCGAGTACGAGGATGTGGCACGGAGGGTCGCTGCCGAGACAGTTTCCATCGAGCTCAGATGGATGTAAGTGGGTTTGAGCAATCGATCTCTTTTTTCTTTCACCACATTCGAGGATGGATTTCCAAACTTGTTCGCGCTGGGATCCGTGGCCAGCACGTTGCATTCCTTGCGCCTTTCAGCTCTCCCGCCGTGATCTTTGAGAGCTCTTGGTGATCTACGCTCTTCCCAGGATGTTCATCGCTTCCTTCACGGTCGTGGGGCCGTTCTTCCCGACTGGAACGTTGGAGCGCATGGAAGACGAGGGTGACATCGGCCTTCACTCTCCAACATTCCAATCTCCAGGGGTGGTCCGACGAGTCTCGTCATCTTTGACATCCACGCTCTCCAGGTTTTCTTGTTTCTCTTTTCTTTTCGATCTCTTCGCTCACCCGGACTTGCAAAGCAGGAGAGGTTTTACTTTGGTGACAGCGTTCTTCCCTGCTTCGACAGTGGCATCCCGCTGCTCAAGCTTCCGGATTCCAAAAATGTGAGACTCAGTTGAGAGCTTGCAAGCGATGTCCTAAAAATCTCCTGCAGGTGACTATAGCTTTCCCCGACGAGGGAGCTTAGAAGCGCTTGCACAAGCAATTCGAGCACTTCCCCACGGTTAAGTCCGTGACTTCTTCTCTCTAACTGTATTTCGCTGGTGGATCATACGTTACACGCCAGCTGCGCCGCTGGGCCAGAGCGGCCGCGCTCGAATCTCTCTAGCCTGCGAATCATCATTGTGTGAAGAAGAAGCATCACACTGGCATATTCGTTCGACCGCTGAACTGGCCACGTGGAAAAAAAAAATAGTGCTAGACGAGACCCTTGTTCTATTGCAACTCCAGACTCCTGTAAGACTCACATATCTAGACTATTTTGATGAACTTGACTTGGGAGCGCTTGGTTAAGATAAGGCCGACAAGGTCCGCTATCTAGAATGGCCGACATCGTTTTGGTTACCGTTCAAGGCGGTGGTCACTTCAACACAGGTATGCTCTTTGCAAAGAAGCTCGCTTCTCAGGGCTGCCGTGTTACGGTGCTACTGCCGTGGCTGAACCCATCTGGAATGACCACGGACATAGCAAACATTGAAATGCGCGCTCTCATGGAGTCCATTCCTTCCCCTCGACCGGCTTTCATTTTCCCTGGAGTTCGCAAGTCTCGTCCCGACCTTTTGCCATCATCCCCTTTTCCCGCCCTGCCTGACTCGCTCCGGAAACACCTCGATGTGCTGCGCCCCAAAGCGGTGGTTCTCGATCGAATGGTGATGTTCTGGGCAAGTCAAACTGTTGAGGAGAGAGGCATCCCAAAGTATATCCTCTACACAGGTGCTTCGGCGCATCTCGCTGTCATGCTCTCCTTCCACGGCCCCAGCCGAAGCGGGAATGTGGACCAAGACATGCAGAGCGTAGTTCATGTTCCCGGACTTCCACCTCTTCGATGGGCTGAGCTACCTTTGGACGTTGTCATCAAATCCCATGGGTATCATTCTTTCTATGTTTCTGTTTGTTTCCGTGATCTTTGTTTACAGATTCTACTTGGGTAAAGAAGGCGTAGCCAAGCATTTTGTCCACTCCAACGGGATACTACTGAATACTTCCGAAGAGCTTGAAGGACCAGTAAGACGGGCATTTAGTGGGGGGTGATTTCTCACGTGTCCGTGCAGATATTGGATGCTTTACATTGCGAGTACCCCGAGATACGGTGCATTCCCGTAGGACCTCTGTATCCATCTTCCTACCTCCAGGACGATCGACCCTCTCAAGAAGACATTCGAGGAACAGCGGTCTCAATCGGCAAGAACAGCGAGGATTCCACGGCGCTTGTCTCATGGCTGGACAAGCAACCCACGGCGTCGCTGGTCCTCATATGCTTCGGCAGCTTTATAGTCTTGGGCGATGAGATGATTCGAGAGCTGGCACACGGACTCGAATCGTCCGGCTTTAGATTCCTCTGGTCGCTTCCAAGTCCCAGGAACGAGGAGCCGACCGCCTACCTGAACCGCGTGCTACCTCCAAACTTTGCGGAGCGAACCTCCGGTAGGGGGAAAATCCTCACAGGTTGGGTGCCTCAGCAGCTGGTTCTCTCTCATCCGGCCATTGGTGCACTAGTTTCACACTGCGGGTGGAGTTCCGTGGTGGAGTGTATTCTGCTGGCTGGTGTTCCCATTCTGGCCTGGCCGTTCTTAGGTGACCAGCTCCCAACCTGCAGGCACCTTGTGGACGAGTACAAAATTGCGGTGGATATTGGGGTGGATGGTGTGCCGTCCGCAGATGACGTCGAGCGAGGCTTGCGTGCTGTAATGGAGGACCAAGAGCTCAGGAACCGTGCCAAGCAAAGGAGGAAGCTGGTCCGACAGGCTGCACTCTCCACCCAGCCGGGCAGCTCAGGGCATAACTTGGCAGAGTTCATCAGCTCGTTGGCTGGGTAATAGCGTCTCCTCCACATCTGTCAGGACTCCGGAGAAAAAGATGGCAGCGTCTTGCGGATATCGACCCAGAAAGACATAGTAGTAACAAGAGATTACTGAACTCTATGTGGTTTGAGGTGGTGGTGTTTGTAAATCCGTGGCTTCAAAACGTGAAGTGTACAACGGTGGAAGCGCGATTGTTCACGCGAGTGGATCGGAGCTGCTACGCAGGACAAGCACTGCATCTTTGCAGAAAGGATTCCTTCCCATGCTGGGCAGTTTAGGAACCAAGAGAGAAGTCACAGCGTTTGCTTTTCTTTGATGCATTCGCTGTAATGATCTCGTTCCACCCGGAGAGAGACTGCAATATGAGTTTGCGTGATCATCTTCGGGTTGCCAGAAGTTGGCTTGGCGTAGGCTACGGACCCAAAAGCTTAGACGTGACAAAGACTTTGCTGGCTTGCTGCTTCACTGACGAACTGGAACATCGCGTGACAAAGATTTGGATGGCAATCTCAAAGACGGTATCTTTTTTCAATGACCACTGTAATTATCACAGCCAGTGGCGCAATTAGCCAACAGAACTTAGTGACACCAAAATCTTCAAAGACAATTACCTAATCACTCCCTTTCACTGCTCTCTTTCACCGGCAGCGTTTTAAGTTTACGCCATGTAATGACCAGTGTGATTATCACAGCCAGCACCGTAAGAACAGAAATAACGTAGAAGCTGGCCCACAAGGGTTTCACCTCGTACGTAGCTGTGGTGGTGAGCAACACCACGGTACCATCACTAAGGACCTGAGGTACTGTTTGCGCTTGCAAGATGTCCCGGTCCTTCTTTACACTTTGCACGCTACTATATGCTGTATATGACAGTAAAACTGCACAAAATGTGAGCTTAGTGAATCAACTTGTGGCAAGAAGAGGTTCAAATTACCTGCAAAACCGAGTACGAGGAGTGTCCTATAAAGGAACTTAAACCAAAAGATGGGGTCCTGGCTTGAAAAAACTGATCCCTTGCTCGACTGAACAGCCTGGCCGTCGGTGTTGGTGTCCCCAACGGCGCCACCACGGTGCCAGAATTTCTCAAAGGACTCTTCAATATCCTGCAACTTGGTACTCGTTGCCAATAAACATGTTCCCACGAAGGACACAATCGCTGACAAAATCCCGCCATAGACTTCGTGTCTGTTGTTTGATCCATCATTCCACAGCTTGTTCTGCTTGAACTTAACATCTCTGAGCTGTAACATGGATTCGACCATCAGTTTAATCTCTGTGCTGATAGCAGTGTCCAGCTTGGTCACACATAGCTTGTCCTTGAACTCGAGCTGTCCCATAGGCAGATCTCCGAAACAGGGTGTACTGATCTTGTTCTGGGGGGGAGTGGGAGCCCAGAGGAACCGTCTCATCTTGTTGAGATAGTACTCACTATCTTGAGTGCTTAATACCAGCTGATCAGTACTGCACCTGTTCTGAACCTCCACACTGGATGGCACCGGTATTTGCTGCATCAATGCTTCCACACAGACTGTTGTGTTCGCCATGGCCTGGAAGTCATTCGCTGTAACCCCAGTGAGGGAGGACCCGAAAGAGGTATTCCCCTTAAAGGTTGCAACAAATGGTATAGGCTTGTCAGATGAGGTGTTGTGTACGGTAAGAACAAGCCAAGTGTTTCCACCGGTGTTCCAAGCCCAGTAAGACGTCAGCAAATCGCAGGAGGAACGATAGTCGAACAATCCCCAGCTGCTGGTGTCCATGTTCCTGGTGACCACGACACATACCCTGGTGGAGGAATTGGAGCAGCCGCATTGGAGGCTGGGAAACCCGAGGTATGCTGTGGCGTCGTTGCTGTAGTAAGACGGTGCAAACCGACACTTTGGTACATCCTTAGTGTTCGTAAGATAATAGTGGCTGGAGGTGTTGAGCTTCTGGTACTTGGTGAAGTCCGTCCTTGCACTGCTGGCGTAGTTGGAAAGGTAGAATCCTGATGTGCTACGCGGCATGTTGTTCAGATCTGGTTCAATGCTGGGTGCAGTTGCAGCCCTGTAAGGTACAGCAATAAAGAGCAGGCTGAGATCCGCTTCGCTTTCCTTCTGAAGGATGGGAGTAGTCCAGAGGCATGACCGATTGCTCTGGTCATTACCAGTGGATAGGCACATGCGGATGCTGATGCCCCAGTCCACTCGCATTCTCCATTGCCAGTTGTGCCGGTGCTGCTTCATGTGACCACCTGCAACGTGGGGCTCGGCCGAGGCATACAGCTTGTTGGCTCCCTCATCACTCGTCCAGTTGCTGATCACTCTCCATGCACTAGCTTGCTGGTAGGCGGAATTGGCGAGCTCAATGTCGATGCCACTTGTCGTGGACAGGACACTGGCAAGGGAAGAACGCAGAGACCATCTGTAGAACGGATCGAATTCGTTTACAAAGCTGTTTACTTCGGGGCATGCAAAACCTTCTCTGGACGGGAGGTCGAGGTAGAAATGCTCATCGTCGGATCCATGACAAGAATGCGCGAGAAGCAGGAGTAGTGTTGCTGTGGGCAGAAGCAGCGAGAAGAGAATACTTGTCAGAGAGGGGTGAAACCAATTGCAGAAGCTACTACTGCCTACATTCTCTGCCTGAGCCATTATAGCTTATAATCCTATGATTCACAACTGCAGCCATATATAAGGATATGAGGACATTCGTTTTACGTGCTTTTTTGTTTTCATACTACAAGTTGAAGGCGAAAGTGTTGTGGATGCTTCCTATTCCTTTAAAGATCCAATGGTTCCTTGTCTACAAACGAGCTTAAGAGCACGGATCTTCCATAAACCTCTTTCTTTATGAATGTTCACATGGCATCATAGAAAGAAAAGAATTCTTCCCAAAGTCTCCTCTGATATTCAGGAGAATTTGTCAATGGCTGGTGATGTTAACCTGTATGCAAGCATTAGTTATATTAAGAACATTGGACGCACGAAGTGACAAATTATATGCATACACGAGTTGACAAGTTTCGGTTATCATTATTAATCTTCTTTGTCAACCAACGCTAGCTGAGGCTGGGTAAGACCTTGAGTATAATGCACGAGATTTGGACCGAGGATGAAAAAGATGCCGCCTTGGTAACAATTAGTCAATGTATGAGGCAACTATTTTTCCGCGAACTTTAACACGATCTAAAGATCTGAGCACGCACAACAGGTTTGCTGAACGCATGCCTACAGCTAAAACCCAGCGAATCTTTTTTGCAGCTTCCAACATTAGTGAAAATTTATTAGAGATAAGTTTTTATCTGTTCGCAATAACTTACTAGAACGCCTGCTTGAACTGCATGATGCGAATCAGTAACAGCATCTGGATGAAAGAGAAGACAATGCGAGTTTGGAAATCAAATCAATCAAAACCAAGCTGCGAGACATACAATTTGTACGGTACAATTAATTATATAACTAGCGAGCATATGGCGTTGACCATCCACAATCTGGTCAACCATATTACTTTGACCGGCCATGACCAGAAGATTCCTTTACGCCCACCGAAAAACTGGACAGAGCGTTTGCAGCCTTATCAACGTGGGTCGGCCAAAGAGGAAAAGCAATGCTCTTGCCAGATTGAACGGACGCACTCGTAGCCACGAGGTAGAGCGACGCCTGGCGTGGTACACAGCGAAACAAGGAAAGAGTGAATCTTTCGGGAAGTGCAGCTAAAAGCTTTCCAGCGATGGAAAAGTTCGTATAGCTTTTGCGCGATGACGCACAGGTCCGCTGCATTAAATCTGAAAGAGCGAATGAGTGGGTGCTGGCGAATAAGTTCAAAGAAAAACTAAAGAACCTGGATCGAATGTGAAGCTTTCAAAGAAAGGCTATAAACCCCGCAGTATCTGCAAGTTCATGGCTCTTCTCTTCTCTGCGTTATTAAAAACCGAACCGAAAAAGAGCACAAAAGCCTGCTGTGCCGTTGTGCTGCTGTGCTGCCGCGGCACGAACGAGACAGACAGGCCAAGAGATTGATTAGCGCTAATTGCGGATATCGGGAATCATAATTACCTTGAGCGATGGTGGGTGATCAAGTTTTCCTGGACGAAAGCCGCGGCGAGAGGCTGCTCCCTGTCTGGTGCATTTAAAGTTGATCTATTCCCATTCGGCGTCACCACCATTCTCATTCATGGCCGCGTTCTCAGCTTGCAGATCGTAGTCGCGGCTCATTTGGTTGTTTTTGTCTTTCGCGCTTTTGCCAGGCCGTCTATTCCCTTTTGTCAGGGACATCCAATCTACAGCATCAGGCACAAACGGCATGGTTTCCAAGAGAAGCTCGGCAACTTCCAGATGCCCTGCCTTGGCAATGAGGTCTACCATGCACGCGTAGTGTTGCTTGGTAGGCTTTAACGCGAAGTCCCCTTGCAACGACACGAAGCACGGCGTCGAGTCCACCAACATGTCCCAGGGAAATCAAAATGGGGGCAAAGCAGGATTCACCAGCTGCTTCAATGAAATTTATGGTTTGGAAAAGGTGGCGGGCTTCAAAGGAGTGGCCGGTGTAGGCATAAGCAGCCAGCATAACGCTCCACACGGTGAGATCTCTCTCCAGCATCAAATCGAACACTTTCTTGGCTTCTAAAACATGCCCATTCAAGGCATATGCGATGAGCATGATGGTCCGAGATACTACGTCATGCTCCGGCATGGAAATGAAAACAAGTTTTGCGTCGTTAAGATGACCGACTTGGGCATACGAAATGAGCATGTTAGTACAAGAAACAAGGTCTTGTTGTGGCATGGAGTCAAACAAAAATCGAGCTTTTTCAAGGTACCCTTTTGAGGCATACGCCGCTAACATTGCGTTTTGTGAAACTAAATCCTTGCATGGCAAAGATTCATAGACCACCCTAGCATCGACTATGGCACCATACGTAGAGAGAAACGTGAGCATAACAGTACATGATACTGTATCCTGCATTGGCATTGTGTCGTATGTACGTTTGGCTCGATCAATATTGCCTTCTTGGATATATGCGTTTAAAAGTGATGTCCAGGAAAGCATATCCCACTGTGGCATGGTATCAAATAAGGCTTTGGAATCTTTCCCAGTACTGTGCTGGGAAAATGCCGAGAGCATTACGTTATATGCCACTATATCTCTCTGTGGCATAGCATCGAAGAGGGCCTTACACTCAAAAAGATACCCAATGCGGGCATATGCTGTTAAGACGATAGTCCAAGAGACAAAATTGGCTTCCGGAAGAGCGTTGAAAAATCTTTGCAATTCCAAAACGTAGTCCTCTTGGTCAAACCCAGTCAACATTGCGTTGAAAGAAGCCACGTCCCATTGGGGCATCTTGCCAAACAAAAGCTTCGCAATGCTAGTGTCTCCCTTCGCGGCATACGCAGAGACCATCGCGTTCCACGAGACTATAGTTTTTTCGGGCATACAATCGAAAAATCTCTGCGCGGCTGCGAGGTCTCCGTGCTGGAACTAATCTCGAACTAATCTCCTCGACATATTGCAACGAGTACGAGGATGTGGCACGGAGGGTCGCTGCCGAGACAGTTTCCATCGAGCTCAGATGGATGTAAGTGGGTTTGAGCAATCGATCTCTTTTTTCTTTCACCACATTCGAGGATGGATTTCCAAACTTGTTCGTGCTGGGATCCGTGGCCAGCACGTTGCATTCCTTGCGCCTTTCAGCTCTCCCGCCGTGATCTTTGAGAGCTCTTGGTGATCTACGCTCTTCCCAGGATGTTCATCGCTTCCTTCACGGTCGTGGTGCTGTTCTTCCCGACTGGAACGTTGGAGCGCATGGAAGACGAGGGTGACATCGGCTTTCACTCTCCAACATTCCAATCTCCAGGGGTGGTCCGACGAGTCTCGTCATCTTTGACATCCACGCTCTCCAGGTTTGCTTGTTTCTCTTTTCTTTTCGCTCTTTTCGCTCACCCGGACTTGCAAAGCAGGAGAGGTTTTACTTTGGTGACAGCGTTCTTCCCTGCTTCGACAGTGGCATCCCGCTGCTGAAGCTTCCGGATTCCAAAAATGTGAGACTCAGTCGAGAGCTTGCAAGCGATGTCCCAAAAATCTCTTACAGGTGACTATAGCGAGGGAGCTTGGAAGCGCCTCCACAAGCAATTCGAGCACTTCCCCACGGTTAAGTCCGTGACTTCTTCTCTCTAACTGTATTTCGCTGGTGGATCATACGTTACACGCCAGCTGCGCCGCTGGGGCTCGAATCTCTCTAGCCTGCGAATCAGAGATCTAACTGTTCATTGTGTGAAGAAGAAGCATCACACTGGCATATTCGTTCGACCGGCATCTTAAATTTACATAGCTGAACTGGCCACGTGGAAAAAAAACAAAGCATGAAAATAGTGCTAGACGAAACCCTTGGCTAACAACAAGTCAAGTTCATCAAAATAGTCTAGATATGTGAGTCTTACAGGAGTCTGACAGGAGCGCTTGGTTAGGATAAGGCCGACAAGGTCGGCTATCTAGAATGGCCAACATCGTTTTGGTTACCGTTCAAGGCGGTGGTCACTTCAACACAGGTATGCTCTTTGCAAAGAAGCTCGCTTCTCAGGGCTGCCGTGTTACGGTGCTACTGCCGTGGCTGAACCCATCTGGAATGACCACGGACATAGCAAACATTGAAATGCGCGCTCTCATGGAGTCCACTCCTTCCCCTCGACCGGCTTTCATTTTCCCTGGAGTTCGCAAGTCTCGTCCCGACCTTGTGCCATCATCCCGTTTTCCCACTGCCCTGCCTGACTCGCTCCGGAAACACCTCGATGTGCTGCGCCCCAAAGCGGTGGTTCTCGATCGAATGGTGATGTTCTGGGCAAGTCAAACTGTGGAGGAGAGAGGCATCCCAAAGTATATCCTCTACACAGGTGCTTCGGCGCATCTCGCTGTCATGCTCTCCTTCCACGGCCCCAGCCGAAGCGGGAATGTGGACCAAGACATGCAGAGCGTAGTTCATGTTCCCGGACTTCCACCTCTTCGATGGGCTGAGCTACCTTTGGACGTTGTCGTCAAATCCCATGGGTATCATTCTTTCTATGTTTCTGTTTGTTTCCGTGATCTTTGTTTACAGAATCTACTTGGGTAAAGAAGGCGTAGCCAAGCATTTTGTCCACTCCAACGGGATACTACTGAATACTTCCGAAGAGCTTGAAGGACCAGTAAGACGGGCATTTAGTGGGGGGTGATTTCTCACGTGTCCGTGCAGATATTGGATGCTTTGCATTGCGAGTACCCCGAGATACGGTGCATTCCCGTAGGACCTCTGTATCCATCTTCCTACCTCCAGGACGATCGACCCTCTCAAGAAGACATTCGAGGAACAGCGGTCTCAATCGGCAAGAACAGCGAGGATTCCACGGCGCTTGTCTCATGGCTGGACAAGCAACCCACGGCGTCGCTGGTCCTCATATGCTTCGGCAGCTTTATAGTCTTGGGCGATGAGATGATTCGAGAGCTGGCACACGGACTCGAATCGTCCGGCTTTGCATTCCTCTGGTCGCTTCCAAGTCCCAGGAATGAGGAGCCGGCCGCCTACCTGAACCGCGTGCTACCTCCAAACTTTGCGGAGCGAACCTCCGGTAGGGGGAAAATCCTCACAGGTTGGGTGCCTCAGCAGCTGGTTCTCTCTCATCCGGCCATTGGTGCACTAGTTTCACACTGCGGGTGGAGTTCCGTGGTGGAGTGTATTCTGCTGGCTGGTGTTCCCATTCTGGCCTGGCCGTTCTTAGGTGACCAGCTCCCAACCTGCAGGCACCTTGTGGACGAGTACAAAATTGCGGTGGATATTGGGGTGGATGGTGTGCCGTCCGCAGATGACGTCGAGCGAGGCTTGCGTGCTGTAATGGAGGACCAAGAGCTCAGGAACCGTGCCAAGCAAAGGAGGAAGCTGGTCCGACAGGCTGCACTCTCCACCCAGCCGGGCAGCTCAGGGCATAACTTGGCAGAGTTCATCAGCTCGTTGGCTGGGTAATAGCGTCTCCTCCACATCTGTCAGGACTCCGGAGAAAAAGATGGCAGCGTCTTGCGGATATCGACCCAGAAAGACATAGTAGTAACAAGAGATTACTGAACTCTATGTGGTTTGAGGTGGTGGTGTTTGTAAATCCGTGGCTTCAAAACGTGAAGTGTACAACGGTGGAAGCGCGATTGTTCACGCGAGTGGATCGGAGCTGCTACGCAGGACAAGCACTGCATCTTTGCAGAAAGGATTCCTTCCCATGCTGGGCAGTTTAGGAACCAAGGTGGAAGCCACAGCGTTTGCTTTTCTTTGATGCATTCGCTGTAATGATCTCGTTCCACCTGGAGAGAGACTGCAATGTGAGTTTGCGTGATCATCTTCGGGTTGCCAGAAGTTGTCTTGGCGTAGGCTACGGACCCAAAAGCTTAGACGTGACAAAGACTTTGCTGGCTTGCTGCTTCACTGACGAACTGGAACATCCCGTGAAAAAGATTTGGATGGCAATCTAGGAAGAAAACTGGCAAAAAGGTTATTCTTGTTGATATTCCAGCATCAGATCTTTGCAAGCTGAAAAGAAACATTAGCAGAAGAGAGGAAACTGAAAAGATGATGATGCTTGAAATATATTCCTAGCAAATGCCCTGCATTGACAAGGGCAAATTTGTGGAATGCCAGCGTTTCGTCCAATCGCTCCGCGCGGCTGGGGATTCCGGCGACGCCGCGGTGGGCAGGAAGATCCACGCACAGATCATCGCCAGTGGCTATGGCGGCGATCGATTCGTGGCCAATGCGGTGGTCCAGATGTATGGCCGCCTCGGGCTCGCCGAGGAATCGCGCCGGGCATTCCACGCGATCCAGCACAAGAACGAGTTCTCCTGGGGCATCGCCATCGCGGCGTCCGCCGCCAGCGGCCGGATCGACGAGGTGGAGCTCCTCTTCACCAGGACCCCGCAGCGCAGCGCCGTCCACTGGACGACGATGATCGTCGCCTACGCGCGCAATGGCGATCTGGAGAGGGCCAAATCCCTGTTCGAATCCATCGGCGACGGGGATGTGGTGCTCTCCAACGCGATGGTCGCGATATATGCCAGGAATGGGTACGTCGATCGCGCCAGGGCGATGTTCCTGGCGATGGCGCAGCGGGATCTTGCGTCCTGGAACACAATGGTGACAACACTTGCCAAAAATGGGCATTTGGATCTTGCGAAGAAGTTCTTCGAGAGAATGCCCGCGAGGAGCCGGTTGTCGTGGAATTCCATGGTCGCGACCACTGCCGAGAGTGGAGATCTCTTTCACGCCAAGGAATTGTTTGATACGATGCCGGAGAGAGATCTCGTCTCGTGGACCGCGATGATCCAGGGGTATGCCCAGAACGGGCGTCTTGTGGAAGCAAAGGATCTGTTTGATCGAATGGGAACCAGGAATATCGTTTCGTGGAATGCCCTTATCACTGCTTATGGAGTGTCCCTGATGATCGACAAGGCGAAAGAGATCTTTCAGAAGGTGGCGCACCGCGACGTTGTCTCGTGGACGGCCATGGCGACGGCATTTGCCCAGAACGGGCATCTGGAAGATGCTCGGCGGTGCTTCGAATCGATGCCCGTGAAGGATGTAGTGGCGTGGAACATCCTGTGCCGGAGCTACGTCGCGCACGGCGAGATCGACCAGGCGAAGCTCGAGTTTGATCGGATTCCAGAGAAGAACCTCGTCTCCTGGAACGCGATGATCCACGCCTACACACAGAGCCGGCGGCTGGATCGCGCTAAGGCAGCGCTGGATCGAATGCCCTGGTGTAACGTGATCTCCTGGACGACCATGATGGTGGCCTACTCGCAGAACTTCCAGCTCGCCGAGGCGGAGGCGATGTTCTTCTCGATGCCCGAGCGGAGCCTCATCTCTTGGAACGCGATGTTTGTCGCGTACGCGCAGCACGGGCATCTCGCAAAGGCGAAGGCTATCTTCGACGCCACCCCGGAGAAGACCGACATCGCCTCCTGGAACGCGCTCATCGTCATGTATGCCGCGAACGGCCACGGCCCCGAGGCCGAGGAGTTCTTCCGGGAGCTCAACTTGGAGGGCGTCACCCCGGACGACATCACCTTCACGGGGATCTTGGTGGCGGCGACGCACACCGGATCGGTGAGGCGGGGCGTGGAGAAGTTCCAGATGATGGTGTCGGACTTTGGGATCTGGCCGAGCTGCGAGCACTTTGGAGTGATGCTCGACACGCTGGGGCGGTCCGGTGAGGTGGCCGGGGCCGAGGAGCTGCTGCGCGGGATGCCGTTCGAGCCCGACCTGGTGGCGTGCAAGTCCGTGCTGGGGGCGTGTGCGGTGTACAGGGACGTGGAGTGCGCCGAGAGGGTGGGCGAGGCCGCCATGGCGCTCTTCCCAGAAGACTCGGCCACGTACGTGGTGCTGTCCAATGTGTTTGCTGCCGCGGGGTTGCCGATTGATCGCGGGGTTGCCAAGGTTTTGGGAGGACTGGAGATGGAAGACGATGATTCGGCTTGTGTTTATCAAGGGCGCCGGTTTGCTTCTGGTAAGCTGGACACTATTCTTCAAAAGATGATTGACGTTCCTTGACCGTTGACCGCCATTGCCACCCTGCTGACTGGTCAGACCTTTATTGCACTGGTCAACTTTAGTTAGCCCTTAGTGATGCAAAGACGGTAATATTCTGATCTTTTTTACCTCCAATGACCACTGTAATTATCACAACCAGCACCGTAAGACCAGAACAGTGTTGACATCCATTGTAGGCTTGATCGCTTTCTCCTTTATCTTGGGGCAATTAACCGGCAGAACTTAGTGACACCAAAATCTTCAAAGACGGTTATGATTAGTGAATCATTCCATTCCACTGCTCTCTTTCGCCGGCAGTGTTTTAAGTTGACGCCATGTAACGACCAGTGTGATTATCACAGCCAGCGCCGTAAGAACAGAAATAACATAGAAGCTGGCCCACAAGGGTTTCACCTCGTACGTAGCTGTGGTGGTGAGCAACACCACGGTACCATCACTGAGGACCTGAGGTACTGTTTGCGCTTGCAAGATGTCCCGGTCCTTCTTTACACTTTGCACGCTACTATATGCTGTATATGACAGTAAAACTGCACAAAATATGAACTTAGTGAATCAACTTGTGGCAAGAAGAGGTCAAATTACCTGCAAAAGCGAGTACGAGGAGCGTCCTATAAAGGAACTTAAACCAAAAGATGGGGTCCTGGCTTGAAAAAACTGATCCCTTGCTTGACTGAGCAGCCTGGCCGTCGGTGTTGGAGTCCCCAACGGCGCCACCATGATGCCAGAATTTCTCAAAGGACTCTTCAATATCCTGCAACTTGTTACTCGTTGCCAAGAAACATGTTCCCACGAAGGACACAATCGCTGACAAAATCCCGCCATAGACTTCGTGTCTGTTGTTTGATCCATCATTCCACAGCTTGTTCTGCTTGAACTTAACGTCTCTGAGATGTAACATGGATTCGACCATCAGTTTAATCTCTGTGCTGATAGCAGTGTCCAGCTTGGTCACACATAGCTTGTCCTTGAACTCGAGCTGTCCCATAGGCAGATCTCCGAAACAGGGTGTACTGATCTTGTTCTGGGGGGGAGTGGGAGCCCAGAGGAACCGTCTCATCTTGTTGAGATAGTACTCACCGTCTTCAGTGCTTAATACCAGCTGATCAGTACTGCACCTGTTCTGAACCTCCACACTGGATGGCACCGGTGTTTGCTGCATCAATGCCTCCACACAGACTGTTGTGTTCGCCATGGCCTGGAAGTCATTCGCTGTAACCCCAGTGAGGGAGGACCCGAGAGAGGTATTCCCCTTAAAGGTTGCAAGAAATGGTATAGGCTTGTCAGATGAGGCGTTGTGTACGGTAAGAACAAGCCAAGTGTTTCCGCCGGTGTTCCAAGCCCAGTAAGACGTCAGCAAATCGCAGGAGGAACGATAGTCGAACAATCCCCAGCTGCTGGTGTCCATGTTCCTGGTGACCACGACACATACCCTGGTGGAGGAATTGGAGCAGCCGCATTGGAGGCTGGGAAACCCGAGGTATGCTGTGGCGTCGTTGCTGTAGTAAGATGGGGCAAACCGACACTTTGGTACATCCTTAGTGTTCGTAAGATAATAGTGGCTGGAGGTGTTGATCTTCTGGTACTTGGTGAAGTCCGTCCTTGCATTGCTGGCGTAGTTGGAAAGGTAGAATCCGGATGTGCTACGCGGCATGTTGTTCAGATCTGGTTCAATGCTGGGTGCAGTTGCAGCCCTGTAAGGTACAGCAATAAAGAGCAGGATGAGATCCGCTTCTCTTTCCATCTGAAGGATGGGGGTAGTCCAGAGGCATGACCGATTGCTCTGGGCATTACCAGTGGATAGGCACATGCGGATGCTGATGCCCCAGTCCACTCGCATTCTCCATTGCCAGTTGCGCCGGTGCTGCTTCATGTGACCACCTGCAATGTGGGGCTCGGCCGAGGCGTACAGTTTGTTGGCTCCCTCATCACTCGTCCAGTTGCTGATCACTCTCCATGCACTAGCTTGCTGGTAGGCGGAATTGGCGAGCTCAATTTCGATGCCACTTGTTGTGGAGAGGACACTGGCAAGGGAAGAACGCAGAGACCATCTGTAGAACGGATCGAATTCGTTCACAAAGCTGTTTACTTCGGGGCATGCAAAACCTTCTCTGGATGGGAGGTCGAGGTAGAAATGCTCATCGTCGGATCCATGACAAGAATGCGCGAGAAGCAGGAGTACTGTTGCTGTGGGCAGAAGCAGCGAGAAGAGAATACCTGTCAGAGAGGGGTGAAGCCAATTGCAGAAGCTACTACTGCCTACATTCTCTGCCTGAGCCATTGTAGGTTATGATCCTATGATTCACAACTGCAGCCATATATAAGGATATGAGGAAATTCGTTTTACATTCTTCAGAATAGTTAACACAAGACAAAAGCATGTGATGCCTGCCTCATCTTTTTGTTTTCATACTACAAGTTGGAGGCGAAAGTGTTGTGGATGCTTCCTATTGCTTTAAAGATCCAATTCCTATTCCTTTAAAGGTTCCTTGTCTATAAACGAGCTTAAGAGCACGGATCTTCCATAAACCTCTTACTTGGTGATATGCAAGCATTACTTATATTAAGAACATTGCACGCACGAAGTGACAAATTATATACATGCACGAGTTGACAAGTTTCGGTTACCGTTATTAATCTTCTTTGTCAACCAACGCTAGCTCTGGTTGGGTATAATGCACGAGATTTGGACCGAGGATGAAAAAGATGCCGCCTTGGTAACAATTAGTCAATGTATGAGGCAACTATTTTTCCACGAACTTTTACACGATCTAAAGATCTGGGCAAGCACAACAGGTTTACTGAGAAGCCACTAAACGCATGCCTACAGCTAAAACCCAGCGACTCTTTTTGCAGCTTCCAACATAGTTTCTTAGAGATAATTTTTTATCTGTTCGACAATAACTTCCTCGAACGCCTGCTGATGAGACTCAGTAACAGCATCTGGACGAAGAGAAGACAATGCGAGTTTGGAAATCAAATCAATAAAAACCAAGCTGCGAGACATACAATTTGTACGGTGCAATTAATTAGATAACTGCAAAGGGCGTTGACCAACCACAATCTGGTCAACTATATTACTTTGACCGGCCATGACCAGAATATTCCTTTACGCCCACCGAAAAACTGGACAGAGCGTTTGCAGCCTTATCAACGTGGCCAAAGAGGAAAAGCAATGCTCTTGCCAAATTGACCGGACGCACTTGTAGCCACGAGGTGGAGCGACGCCTGGCGTGGTACACAGCGAAACAAGGAAAGAGTGAATCTTTCGGGAAGTGCAGCTAAAAGCTTTCCAGCGATGGAAAAGCTCGTATAGCTTTTGCGCGATGACGCACAGGTTCGCTGCATTAAATCTGAAAGAGCGAGACGAATGAGTGGCTGCTGGCAAATAAGCAAAAAGAAAAATTAAAGAACCTGGATCGAATGTGAAGCTTTCAAAGGAAGGCTATAAACGCCGCAGTATCTGCAAGTTCATGGCTCTTCTCTTCTCTGCGTTATTAAAAACCGAACCGAACAAGAGCACAAAAGCCTGCTGTGCTGCTGTGCTGCTGTGCTGCCGCTGCACGAACGAGACAGACAGGCCAAGAGATTGATTAGCGGCTAAATGCGGATATCGGGAATCATAATTACCTTGAGCGATGGTGGGTGATCAAGTTTTCCTGGACGAAAGCCGCGGCGAGAGGCTGCTCCCTGTCTGGCGCATTTAAAGTTGATCTATTCCCATTCGGCGTCCCCACCATTCTCATTCATGGCCGCGTTCTCAGCTTGCAGATCGTAGTCGCAGTAGCGGCTCATTTGGTTGTTTTTGTCTTTCGCGCTTTTGCCAGGCCGCCTCTTCCCTTTTGTCGCTTCCTCTTGTTTCTCGTCCAGCCACAGCCCAGCTAGCAGCGCACTTGTTTGCCTAGCCTTTGGCTCCTGCTCCAGTTGTATTTTGCTTAGACGTCCGATGAGCTACTTGCTGAAGTCTTTTGCGAGAGAGATATTTCCAAGTGGAGTTGGCCTCGTCGAGAGCTAAAGCTCTGTGCCTGCTGCGGTTGGCGGTAAGTGTAAGTTTTGCATTCTCTGCGTCTGAGCCTGAGTTTGTTTTGAGTCTGTTTGATGTTGCTGCTCTAGTTCCGAGGAGAGAGTCCGAGAGTCTCAAGTATCGGAGTGTTTTCTTCCTGATGTTCCCGTTGCAAACAATGCCCGCCGCTACTAACAAGTTGCTGACACGCAGGCCGAGGATCTCTCCAAAGATCTGGAAAGAGCGAAGACGTCACAATGGAGCATGGCCAGCAAGTGTACTGGAAATGCTGCTCACCTCTTGGTTTTGTGGTTCGGAGATTCAACAGGCGAACTCCATCTGATCAAGGAAGTGCCACAGAGAACGAGCAGCTCGACGGCTTGAAAACCGTGACGAGGAACAAGGGGGGCTGGAAAACTACCCCCTTCATCATAGGTGCGTTGTCGTTATGTTTCCCAAAGCCCCTGCAGAAAACACGTGATCAGGCACAAATACAACAGTAAACACTTGTCTCGTTGGCTCACTCCAAACTGTTCTTCTGTGCCTGCAGGGAATGAGATCTCCGAGAAGTTGGCAATGATCGGACTTCATGTAAATCTTATAACGTACCTCGTGCAACAGCTCAACATGAGCAATGTTCAGGCGGCTGTGACTCTGACTAACTTCAATGGCTTGAACAACATCACTCCGCTGCTGGGTGCGTACGTTGCGGATGCTCACTTGGGCCGATACATGACGATCATTATCGGCTCTCTAACATATGCCATTGTGAGTAATCTGTGTCACAGAAAAGTAGAACTTTTTATCGTACACCAAATCATTGAAAGTTTTACCTGTCCTCGCGTTTCAGGGAATTGTGATGCTCACAATCGATGCAACTTTCTCATCCCTCCGGCCGCCGCATTGCAACGTTGCCAAAGAAGTAGCCTGTCAACCGGCGTCGTCAGCTCAAAAGGCCTTCCTTTATATCTCCTTCGCGTTCTTCGCGCTTGGCTCCGGAGGCATCAAGCCTTGCGTTGCCGCGTTTGGAGCAGACCAGTTCGATCAGAAGAACTTGAAGCAAAGAAAGCAGTCGTTCAGCTTCTTCAACTGGTATTTCTTCGGCCTGGGAATTGCCATTCTTCTGTCCGTCACAGTCATCGTCTACGTCCAGGAGCACGTCGGATGGACCTGGGGTTTCGGAATCCCTGCCATTGCTATGGTCATATCCGTCATCTTCTTTCTCGTCGGCTCGCCATGGTACCGGCACGTTGCACCAAATGGAAGTCCCTTCATCAGGCTACTCCAAGTTGTAGCCGCAGCATATCGAAAACGCAGATTAAGCCTGCCGGAAGATCCCGCACACCTTCACAACGTTGAAGCCGAAACTGGAGTTCGTCTACAACACACGGACCAATTCAGGTGACGTTCTCTGCTCTTCGTAAAAAGTCTGACTTCGCCTCTCTCTCCCAGGTTCCTTGACAAGTCGGCCTGTCCAGCCGATGAAGACTTCGAAGACGGTAAACCTCTGCCATGGAGGCTGTGCTCCGTCCAGCAGGTAGAAGAGCTCAAATGCATCATAAGAACCTCGCCTATATGGGCCACTGGCATAGTCTTCACGCTAGCTCACGGCCTCCAAAACACTTTCACCATCCAGCAAGCCAGAAGTATGGACCGACACCTGCGCTCTTTCGTCATACCGCCTGCAACTTTCCACGTCTTCGGAATCCTGACACTGCTCGCTTGCGTTCCACTATACGACCGGGTCTTCATGCCGCTGGCCAGAAAAGTCACGGGCCACGAGCGCGGCATTACTTTCTTGCAGAGAATCGGAATCGGCCTCTTCATCTCTATAATGGCCATGGTAGTTGCGGCGTTTGCCGAAGGAGCTCGGAGAAAGGCAGCACTAAATGCCGGACTCCTGGACCACCCCCACCGAACGGTTCCTTTCTCTGCCTTCTGGCTGGCGCCACAGTTCATCCTTATCGGCATGTCCGAGTCTTTCGTATCCATCGGACATCTGGAGTTCTTCTACGATCAGTTTCCAGAGCATCTCCGCAGCCTTGCCAGTGCGTTGTTTTCGAGCATCACTGCGCTGGGTAGCTACCTCAGCAGTATTCTCGTCACTGTTGTTAACAGAGAGACCTCCCGCGGGGGACGAGTAAGCTGGCTCAGCAACAACCTCAACAAAGGCCACCTTGATTACTTCTACTGGCTGCAGGCCGTGCTGTTTGCAGTAAACTTCGTCATATTCCTGTTTTGCGCTCGCTGGTACAGATACAAATCGATTATTGCCGACGAAGACAGTCTGGATTCTGAGAAAGTAGCACTGGAGCTCGTAGCCACTGACAAATTGGACGACAGTAGAAAATGACCGACCACGTAGGCTCTTCTGCAAAAACTGCTAAGAGTGTTGATCGGTTGAAAAGGTCAGGAAACCTGTCACCGCATAAACGCTCATCATGTAAGCAAAGCACGGATAACTTAACCTGAAAAGAGTAAAGTATAAATTAAAAAAAAAAAAGATTTGCGTTGTATAGGCCCAGAAGGCTCTCTCTTCCTGTCCTAGTTATACGCCTGTACAATAACCACTCTCAGGGGCCGAAATGATAAAAAAGATATCCTTGGCAAAGCCAAACCTGCTACCCTCGTTCAAATATCCACGTAGTTTGGAATTTTGGTTTGTCCAAGGAAGACATAATTTAGTTCCTCTTTCCAAACCTGCAGGAAAGAAAGACGTTGCCACAACACAAGCCTCTGGAGCTCCATACCTCATGCCGAAATTCGATTCGCATATGTGGAACATTTGACTTATGAATGTCATTCCCCGCAGGTCCTCGAAGGTGACAGTTGTTCCCAAGCCAGTGACACTGCAGTTAACTCGGACAAGTCAAGGCACAAGGCAACAATAATAGCAACAAAAAGTACACCTTCACTCCATGATCGAAGCCAGACTGGTTAACCGAATTCCGAGCTATCTCACATATATCACAAGAGCTAAGCTTCCAAACCTGCGAGATGGTACTGGTTAGCTGAGTTATTACAATCAAAAGAACAAAAACCAGTAAAACCTGAGCTGCAATACTGTATTCTTCAACCAAAGGTTCCTTAGTAAGATGGATCTGTAGAGGGTCATCCGTCGACAGTGAAACATTCAGCCCGCGAGCAAAAAACATTGGAAACGGATTTCGATGATAATCCAGAAAAAGAGAGTTGTTACTCAGAGGGGACATGCTCAAGCCGATCTGAAACAAGACTCAGTCACCAACCACAAAGATACCAAGACAAACCTGAGCGAGGTAAAATAAATATTGTAGACCCGGCGACTTCCGGAGATTATTTCCATGGGCGATATTATGGGTCAAGAGAAAAGCTGCGGCAAGGTGGTCAACATCTCCAGCCTGGGTAGGCAAGGTAAGAGTAGCATAGCGAGCCTAGTCTCATCAGAACATACCTCGCCAGCGTGAGGACGGAATTTGATCGTAGACATTCCTTTCGACTCTCGTAGCTACAACAGCACAGTTCGAACGTATTGAAGAGAAAACTAAGAAAAGCTTACCTTGTTAAGTGTGTAGAGATTGGCATACACGTAATATGCCCAGTACGAGTATGCTGGATTGAAAGAAATTTGCCACTGTTCGGGAGTCTGCATATGCTTAGTTGGCCGTCTTTCGGGTTTGCTTTCATCGTCCACCATGTCAAAACCGACAACCTGCATAAAGTTCAGTGATTAAGCTCTAGTTCGAGATGAACACAAAGTAATACCTGCTTAAGAAACACATGGAGTTGAGGATGTGAATCGGGATTCACAGTGACCTCGAACAACGGTATAAAAACGTTGTCAAGAATTGACTGAAAAGAGGTAACAATGCCCATATCATAATAAACATTGTACAAGCGCGGAAGCTGCATGAACGCAAAGCATGTAGAAGACAAACGAGTGAATAATTCGCAAACCTGGATTAGCCAGACGACGTTCTCACTATACAAATCGTTGTTCACAATCCAGCTTGCTAATTGATCCCACTCGCTTTGTTTTCTGCCATAAACAGAGATCCTATATTCTGCCATCTGCATTTGTACACAAGCTCAGATTGACACATGAAGGTAAGCGAATAAAAACCTGATATTTGCTGCCAGCAAGATCGGAGAAGACTTCCTTCGTCAACTCGGCCAAAAAACGTCCTGTAAACCAGCAAGCGTAATGATGGAAAAAAAAAGAAGAAAGAATAGGCGGAGAAATTAACATACCTTGAATCAGATTGTCCTGCTTCAAGAATATTTCTCGGAGCCTACTTTGCCCACAAGGATTGTATTTTAAGTTAAATTTATCGAATCTATGGAAAGTATTTTTGTCCGCATGTACATCTAGAAGATCCACATTGAGGTCATAACTGAGAAAACCGAGAGTTAGAAAATCGGAGTGGAAAACTTGCAGATTACCCTGTCAAGTCTAGACTTTCAAAAACTTCCTTCAACGTAAGATACTTCCCATCACGAAAAATAACAACCTGTCCACAAAAAATGGTGTTAGCAAGTCAAAAGAAAATAACAATCTCACCTCATCAGGTTCTTTTCTCAATTTCGACTTGATAAAACGCAGGAGATGCTTCTGATTCATACACGACGAGTGATGAACGTGAGTGTCAACCTTACGAACGTTGTAAAAGTCACGATGTGGTGCACTCTTTTGAGCCAAGAATTCCCGATCTGCATTAAGCATCAAGTGCAGACTAAATTTCTGCATCCCGGGAACCGAATAAACTTAACCATAATATCAAAGCACTTTTATACAACATACCTGCTCTAGGAGACGAAGCCTGTGGTGGCAGAGAGTTCGAACATTGCCGAGTGAGACGATTCGAAGTATCCTATGCATGTCAGTAAAAAAGGTTGTAGCATCAGCAACCGGGAAGAGTTCCTCTTTGGCTGATTACACAGTTATTAAAACCTTAGTTGCAAGGAAAAGTTGGTAAGAAAGTAAGTACCATCAGCATCCGTATAGACATGGACCACTCCGTTTTCCATGCGATAAACGTGCTATATAATAAAAACAAAATCAAATACAGTACGTAAAATATCGTGTTTCGAACCTTGCTGGGAGCTTGAGGCTCGTATCGAAATGGATCCGGGTTTGCTTTGGGTGTTGACGAGTCAAAGATCCCCTTCTTCCAGGGAGGCACCATTTCCCGAAACACGTACTTGTCTCGCATTTCTAGGCACTCTTGCATCATCAGGCAAACCTCCTCTTCCTCGTCCGAAGGAGCGTCTAGAATAACGACCAAGTGTTAAAAACGCTCGCATCAACCTTCGAAAACAAACCGATTGGAGCCACATTGAGGCGAACAAAAGTCTCTTGTTCTGGCTCCTTTCGGAGGATGTCGGCAGCAACAGGATCCGGTGCGTGATGCATCTCTCCCGGGATACTGATCGATCGATTCATGGCCTTCTGCTGCTCCGAAGTGTCGCTCACAACTGCGCCCGCGGGAGGCTCAACCTGATTACAACAGCATAGAACTCATCACTGGTAGAAAGCAAGCAAAAAGAAAGAAAAAACATTGACAAAAGTAAAAAAGGAAACTTACGGCATTATCTCTCGGAGACGATAGCTCGGGAGTCACACCATCCACAGCAACTTCATCCTCGCCGAGATCACTCTCATTGTCTGATTCTTCCATACTTCCAAAAGCACCATTACTTGCCGTAGGAGAGGAGCGCATCACGGAATTCCCCAAAGGAGTAGCTCTTCTAGCAGAGTGAAGAGACTGGCAAGAGCCTAGCAAGAAAAGACTTGATCGATTTGCAGTAACAGAAAAGGAAAGCACTGACCTTCACGTTTGGTCTTGACTTTGGGCAATCCAGGAGGGATCGCGCAGGCACTGTGGTCAAATGCAGCCTTTTCGATCTTCTCATCGTGATCGGACACGGACGGGGAGGTGGAGGAGACGAGCTTCGAATCGGAGTGATTCGTGAGCCCGTTGGCCACGGTCCCCGTCTCCACAGCCAAAATTTCGTAGCTCTTGGCCTCCACCACCGTCTTGGATCGCCTACACTGCGAGCGCCTCACCTTATCCTCCTTGCCAAGCTTCCGGCGCTCCAATCCGCGCTCCAGCAGCCGCTCCATGGATCTCTGATGCATCCAGTAGGCCGATATCGCCATGAAGCTCGCGCCGACGATCGCTGCGGCCGTCAGGGAGACGAGCGACGGGATTTTGCTGCTGTCCGCCGAGGATTCCATGGCGGAGCTCCTCCCAAACCCTAGGGCTTGTAAAATCCAAAACACCACTCTTCCTCTGTGACACAAAAAGAGAGCTAGGCAGCAGCATATTTAAAGAGAGTGTCTATCATTTTAGCTACTACCACTGCAGGTAAATCTTTTTTACTCGCAAGTGGTCTGTGCGTAGTGTGTACCTTTGTCAATTATGCAAAGGCGAAGAACCAACATGAGAGTCTCTCAAAGATATGCGAGGAATTTCGAAAACGATATGCCAGCAAATGGGGCACACTTGTACGGCTCGCGATCGAGATCCGACGGCCCCTATCTGCCACGTGGTAGAATATCCTTGGCTTAAACCCTAGCGAGGGAATGAAATATTTCTAGGGTTTTGTTGGAGCTGCGAAAATGTAAGCAATCGATCGCTATGGCTGAGCGAAATATCGATGCTTCGATCGAGATCCAATGCGCGTGTTGGATGGATTGTCTTCGTTCTGGTGAGGAGATTTATTTCGCCTCCGGCAGGGCAATCCGAGGTATCGCGGGTTGTGGCAGCACTGAAATCGTGCAAAGATTTGGACATCGGGAGGAGGATTCACAGAGATGCTGCTGGAAGAGGGCTGGACACGAATGTTTACGTTGCCGGGAGCTTGGTTTCGATGTACGCCAAGCACGGGAGCATGGTGGATGCCCAAAGGGTCTTTGATAGAATGGCTCGTCCAGACGTGGTCTCCTGGAATTCGCTGATATTCGGCTATGCAAACAACGGGCATGGAGGTATGGCTCTGGATTCTTTTGGACTGATGCAAAGGAAAGGCTTCGTTCCAAATGCCAGGACTTTTGTTGCGGCTCTGAAAGCTTGCAGCGCTCTCGCAAGTCAAGAACAGGGTCAGGAGCTGGGTGGAAAAGCTCTAAAAATCGGATCTTTGCAGAAGGGTCTCACGATTTACGACCAAGCTGTGAAGATCGGCTGTGACTCGGACATTTTTGTTCCAAATGCGGCAGTGGATCTTTTCGCGAAATGTGGGAGCTTGAAAGAAGCCCGGAGAGTTTTTGACGGTATGACGCAGCGGGACGTCGTTACTTGGAATTCAGTCATGGTGGGACACGGTGACAATGGTGAACCAGAGTCGGCTCTAGAGTTATTCCAGGAGATGAAAGCTCGGGGCTGTCAGCCAAACGCTCGGAGCTACGTTGCTGCAGTGAAGGCTTGCACAAGTCTGGCATCAAAAGAGGAGGCTGTGCGACTTTCGGGCAAACATGAAGTAAAAGTTCGCTCACTGGAGAGAGGAATGGCTATACACGCCGAAGCTGCTAAAGGTGGTCTCGAGTTGGAGTACTTCGTCGCAAACACGCTGGTGGATTTCTACGTCAAGTGTGGGAGCTCGGCAGACGCTCGCAGAGTTTTTGACAAGATGCCACTGCACGATGTGGTGTCCTGGACGGCGCTGGTGCTGGGCTACGCTGAAAATGGTGAAGGCAAGGTGGCCTTGGATCTCTTCGAGGACATGCAACGTCGGGGCTGTACACCGAATGCTTGGACCTTCCTCGCCGCTCTGAAGGCCTGTAGCTGCGTGGTGGCTGTCGAGTACGTCAAAGCAGTCCTCGCGGATATCTACAGGTTTGGTTTCGAAAGCGATGCTGTTCTAGCTAACTGTATCGTTGATGCATATGGCAAATGCGGGAGGGTCGATGACGCTCAGCTCTTCTTTGACACACTCTGCAAAACAAACTCCATCACCTGGACTTCGATCATATCTGGATACACTTCGCAAGGGGACGCAGAGAACGCCTTTGTTTTTTTCAAGAAGATGCGAGACGAAGGTTTGCAACCAAATGCGGTCACTTTCGTATCCGTTCTCACAGCCTGTAGCTACGCGGGACTGGTTAAGCAGGGAAAACGGTACTTCGAGATGATGAGCACCGACTATGGTTTAACTCCCGGGATCCAGCACTACACCTGCATGGTGGATATCTTGGCCAGAGCAAACGAACTAGACGCGGCAGTGGCAATGGTGAAAACGATGCCTTTCGAAGCGGACTCTGTGACATGGAGGACGGTTTTAAGCTCTTGCCGGAAGTGGAAAAACTTGGAGAAAGGAAAGGTCGCGTTTGAGGCTCTGGTTAAGCTGGAAGAGGGCGACGTCTCGGCCTATATGCTGATGGGAAGCATCTACGGCAGCCAGGGAATGTGGGAGGAGCAGAGCCGAGTCGAGGCAATGAGAACGAGAGCTCGAGCGTGGAAGAAGTTTGAGCCGGCACAGAGCTGGTGGGTCGATCCAGCGGGAAGAGTTCACTCCTTTTTAGCTGCTGGAGAGAAGAATCATCCGCAGAGGGACGAGATCCAGGCGAAGCTGAGCAGCCTTGTGCTGAGAATGAAGGACCAAGGCTACGTTCCAGACTTTGGAAGCTTGAATAACGCCAGCAGCAGGATTTCTAGCGAGGAGAAAGAGGACGCTTTGTGCGGGCACAGCGAGAGGCTAGCGATCGCTTGCGCGCTCATCAACACGGCCCCAGGCGCGACGATCAGAGTGACCAAGAATCTGAGAGTATGCGACGATTGCCACAGGGCGATTGGATTGATCTCCAAGATCGAGCAGCGGGCGATAATTTGCAGGGACGCGAGCCGCTTCCATTCTTACAAAGATGGAGCGTGCTCTTGTAACGATCACTGGTAGAAATCGGGCGCTAACGTTAACGCGCCAGTTTTAAAATTTGAAACTAAGCATATTTTTTATGCTTCCAACGGATCTAGGGCTAGGGCGAGGGATTCTTCCATGGCTTGATGGACAAGGCGCGGCTTGACCAGGTGAGTCCGACCCATCGATCGCCGGATTGCGCAGCTCTGATCGAGGCGCGCGTTCTTCCAGGTCCAATCGAAGAAGAAGCAGAAGCTATCGGCGAAATCAATCTCTCCGGTCGCGAGGAGGGCGAGCTTGGACGACTCGTCGCCGCACAGGAAATGCAGCCTGGACGGGTTCATTGTGAGTAACAAGAGTCCAGTGTCAGTGGCCGAGGCTACTCGGGAGAAGCGCAGCGTCGTGGAGGCGAATTCTTCCGTGAGGACGAGTCTTTGCAACCGGATTGAGGATCGCATCGCTCTTAAGAGGTGTTCTACGTCGATTCACGGGCAGGAAAACGAGGAACAGCGGGAGAAGAAGATTAAGCAAGAGGAAAATCACAAGCCCGACAATCAGCCAGAAGATAAGCTCACTGCTTTCAGTGCATTGTTGGAGGGACAGGAAAGCAAACGAGAAGAAATAGCGAACGAGTTCCTGGCGATCTGTCTCCAGTAAGTGACGATGATCTTTTTTCTTTCATTCCTTTCTGCTGATGCGTCTGTTTGGTTTCAGTGGTGTTTCCCCGACAAAAAAGGTAGCAGCTACCTCTAGAGATGTTTTGCAAGAGAAGAGCGAGAAGATGGACGTCTCTCCAAAGCTTTGTGGCGATTCCTCTCAGTGCAACGAAGTGGAACGAGCGGCTGAAATGGTTGAAATGGCCGACAGACAATTACCGGCCTTTCAGCACAGTGCGAAGAAGCCACCATGCACTCCTCATGCAAGCGCTGGAAATGGTGGCGAGCCCAAGCTGACTCCGAACTGGCTACTCGACAACAAGTATGTATCACCAGGAGATAGCTTCTGGGACGAGGCAATACGCGTCCTTGGGAGCAAGAAAGGTGACTGCTCGGAAGTGAAGTCGCGTATCAACCCCGACGGTCCTAATTTATTGAACTCTCCGCTACCGGTCGTGTGCTTCGACTTTGCGAGTCATGACAACATTGGCAAAGAAGCTGCTGCAGCTCCCACTGAAGAAGGAAAGGCAATCGTGAACGATCCATCGTCCTCAGTCTCCGGTGAGAAGTTATCCGATTGGCTTCCGGCTGAATTATGTGAAGGATACTTTCGGAAGGGGGTTAGAAGACTGTATCAATGGCAGGTATGCTAACTGTTTGTGATTTTACTGCCTACTTACAAGAAACTACAGGTTGATTGTCTACGCCTTGATGGAGTTTTGGATGGTAAAAGTCTTGTTTACTGTGCCTCGACAAGGTACTTGAGATTTCTTATTTAGTTTTCTTTTATGGTAATCCTGAAAACTTTTGACAGTGCAGGAAAGAGTCTTGTTGCAGAAATCTTGATGTTAAAAAGAGTGCTGGCGACAGGGAAAATGGCAATGCTGGTTTTACCATATGTCGCGTTGTGTTCTGAGAAGGTACGCTTGGTTTTCTTTTGTCAAAACGTCAACTGGTTTTTGCTTTGCTAGACAGAGCATTTAGAGGCGGTACTGGAACATGTTGGCAAGCGTGTCCGTGGATATTTTGGGACTCACGGGACTAAAACGCTACCTCCAGATACTTCACTTGCAGTTTGTACCATCGAAAAAGCGAACTCACTCATCAATAAGTTGGTAGAGGATGGGCGGCTGTCCGAACTAGCAGTTGTAGTTATAGATGAGCTTCATATGGTATGGATACTGACATCCCAATATCTTTCTTATAACAGTCTGGTGCAGGTTGGAGATAAAGAAAGAGGTTATTTGCTAGAACTGTTGTTGACCAAGCTACGATATGCGGCCGGTAAAGGTGACTGTGAAAACAGCAGCCCCGACGGCCCAACGAGCTTACAAATTATAGGAATGAGTGCAACGATGCCTAATGTAGCAGCCGTTGCATCATGGCTTCAGGTATTGCAATCTTTTATTCAAGTCTTATAGACCATGATGATATTTTGCAGGCTGCATTTTATGAGACTAACTTTCGCCCGGTTCCTTTAGACGAACACATTAAAGTCGGGAACACCATTTACGATACTAGTATGAATACTGTTCGTGCTCTAAAAGTAGGCTCTGAACTTGGCGGCAAGGATCCAGATCACATCGTCCATCTGTGCCATGAGGTTACTTCTGCGTTTTACCCCTTTCATAGGCCTTACTGATTCCAGTTTGTGCTCTTTGTTGTCTAGGTGGTTAATAAAGGCCATTCTGTGCTTTTGTTTTGTTCAAGTCGTCATGCCTGCGAAACCACTGCCCGTCATGTTGCAAAATATTTGCCAAAGTTTTCAGTGTCTTCTCAAGGGAATGCAGCAACCTACAGAGATGGATCCGAAGCAGCTGAAATATTGCGTAAGTGCCCCGCGGGTTTGGACCCTGTGCTGGGAGATACCCTGCCGGCTGGTGTCGCCTACCATCACGCGGGTCTCACGGTAATTCTGTCTGAAGTTTTCAACCTCTGTATTCTACTTTGATCTTACAGGCCGAGGAAAGAGAAGTTGTAGAAACTTGCTACAGACAAGGAATCGTTCGTGTATTAACAGCGACCTCGACACTTGCTGCTGGTGTGAATCTTCCAGCTCGAAGAGTAATCTTTCGGACTCCCAAAATTGGGCGGGACTTTTTGGATGGGACGAGATACAGGCAAATGGCTGGGAGAGCAGGAAGAGCAGGGATAGACACGCATGGCGAGAGTGTAAGACTTCTCCCGTTTATGTATTCTGAAATTTTCCGACTGTTGGTTTTGCAGATATTAATCTGTAAAAGTGAGGAGCTCAGTAGGATGCTTCCCATTCTGAAAGAAGGTTGTCAACCGTTGCAGTCATGTCTCGCCGAGGAAAAGAATGGAATGATGAGAGCTCTTTTGGAGGTGGTGGCTGGTGGCATCGTCCAAAGCGCACAGGATGTCAACCGCTATGTGCGCTGTACCCTTCTCAACTCTACACAACCTTTTGATGACGTCGTGAAGTCTGCTCAAGATTCTTTGAGATGGCTGTGCCACAAGCGACTGATAGAGTGGGATCAGGAGTTACAGATCTACAAAATAACTCCATTAGGAAAAGCAGCGTTTGGCAGTTCGCTCAGCCCGGAGGAATGCTTGGTACGTTCTCGCTCGTTTTTGCTGGCAATGACGAATTTTAATTATGAGGATGCAGGTTGTCTTTGAGGATCTTGCTAAAGCCCGTGAAAGTTTTGTTTTAGCGTCAGATTTGCACCTTGTTTACGAGGTTACTCCTATTCACGTGGAGCTTGAACCGGACTGGGGAGTTTACTATCAAAGATTTGTCGAATTGTCCCATGTCGATCAGGTTCTTATAGACGAAAGCTAGAAATATACACTGTAATGCTTTCGCATTTTACAGGCAGTTGCTAGCAGAGTTGGGGTGACCGAGGCATCCCTGATGCGCATGGCTCATGGAGCACCGATGCAGGGCCGTAAAAGGAGTATAAAAGGTAGTGAGAAGGCTAGCGAGGCGGATCAAAACTTGCGTGTGTACAGACGCTTTTTTGTGGCTCTTATATTGTCCAAGCTTGTTCAGGTATGTATGGTCGACCTTTGTTTCGTAATACTGAAGTTTCGCCACTAGGAAGTGCCGTTAATGGACGTCTGCAGTACGTTCAAGGTGCCGAGGGGCACCGTGCAAGCTCTTCAGGATAGTTCTGGCCGATTTGCTGCTATGATCTCTACGTTTTGTGAAAGACTTGGATGGCATGACTTGGAAGGATTAATATCGAAGTTTCAGAATCGCGTCTCTTTCGGCGTGAGAGCGGAGATTGTGGGGCTCACAGAAATTCCCTTCGTGAAGGTATGGTTTCAACGATAGAAATTAAGATTGTTTTACCTTTGTTTTATGTTTTCACAGGCTGCACGAGCTAGAGCTTTATACAAAGCGGGCTTACGAACAGTTGAAGCTGTAGCTGAGGCTACAATTCCTGAACTTGCAAACGCGCTGTCCGATTCTTCATTCAAAGGACATGCAGGTTGGCTTATCTTAAATATCGGATGCTTTTACTCACAAGCTTTTTGTAATAGATGCTGGTAAGCAGCAGTGGATGTATGCTGCAGCGGCAAAGAAAATAAAAAACGGAGCAAGGAGAATTGTCCTGGATCGAGCAGAAGAGGCGCGAATAGCTGCTTTCTCGGCCTTTCAAGCTCTTGGAGCAACGATTCCGCATTCGCTGTCGCAGTCTTTATATGCTAGAGTTCAGAGGCCTGAGGCTGAGACGGACGAGATGGCCATATCTCCAAGGCAAGGCGAGGGCAAGGCCGACGTTCATAGCACTGACAAGGAAAACCGACCAGTAAATATGCAAGAAAATGGTAACCATGGCTCCAATGCGTTTGGAGGCAGCCTCATCAAACAAGATATCAACGCTCAGCCCGTTCAACAGATTCAAAAGTGTGAAGTCTTAGACAACGGGCCTGTAGACTTCGAGAAAATGGAACCTACTGCACGTGAAGCCTTTTTCCAGGCTTGGCAAGGGTCTCAGGATTTCTTCTTCGATCTACATTTTGAGGACCAACGAGGTGCATTCTCCAAAATATTTGGATTTGCTGTCTGCTGGCAAGAGTCTCCAGTATATTACGTTCGGGTCGTCGAAGAAAGTTGGAGGAGGATTTCAAGCGTTTTCTCTCGAAAGGGAGTGCACAAGTTTTGTTGGGACTTGAAAGGACAGATGAAGGCCCTCGATACTCCAGCTTTTTCTCAAGAACGAGGTGAAATACAATTCTTCCAGCAGGCTGGAAGCAAACTAAATCCTCTGAGTCCACTGCTAATGGAGGCGCCGTATATTGACTTCCGGATAGCTGCTTGGTTACTATGGCCAGATGAAGAAAACAATCCATCCTCGACACTAGAACAGGTTAGCATTCTTATTTTCGTGTGGGCCTGTTCTCACCGTTTCGTTTTACAGCTAGTGAAAAGGCGTCTGCCTGGTGAAGTAGCTGCCGCTGCAAGCCGAGCAGGAAGATGGACCAACCAGATGAAAAACGAAGCACACAATGGCTGTTGTCGTCGTGCCGCTCAAATCCGCGGTCTGCATTCCGTGCTGTATAAATTATTGCTATCCGAAGCTCTCCATGACCCACTCATGCGGCTGGAGATGCCGATGGTAAGCTTACGGAGAATTCCAAGCTTCCTTCTAACAGATCTTTTTCAGGTGAGAGTGCTGTCGGACATGGAAAAGTGTCCCATTGGTGTGAATATGAAGTCCTGCTTTACCGCTCGCCATCTTCTCGAGACAAAACTCAAAGAGCTCGAGTCGAAGGCACAAATCATGGCAGGAATGAACTTCTCGCTTTCGTTACCGGCAGACGTTGCGGACCTTCTCTACAGGCACTTGAAGCTACCTGTGCCTCCTGGCTGTGCAAAGGGAAAACAACATCCTAGTACGGATAAGCAAGCCCTTGATCAACTGAGGTGATGGTTACTATTCTAGTTACACGGGTTTCCTGACGTTTATTTTTTTTCAGGGATCGACATCCGGTCGTCAGTTTAATCAAAGAACATCGGAGTCTTTCAAAACTCTTGCACACTACGATTGGAGCTGTAATTTCCACTGCTGACAAGTCTTTGAAGGATGCAGACAATGTCATTCAGTATATAAACGGACAGTGGCTTCATACCTCCACAGGTACTGGCAGACTGTCTATGGAAGATCCTAATCTTCAGGTAAGAGATTCGACATTTTTTTCATCCCTCTCCTAAACTTTATAAATCGTGAGGAAGTGCGTGGAGCATTCCATAACTTTTTTGCTTGAGGAGCATTCTACTGGGAAACCGAGAGAAGTCGAAGTCAATGCTCGACAGTTTTTTGTTCCTACGCAGGTATTATCTCAAAATTTTCCCACTTAAACGATGGCTTATCTTACTTTGTACAGAAAGGCTGGGTTTTCCTATCAGCTGACTATTCGCAGATCGAGCTACGATTAATGGCACACTTCTCTGGGGATGAAGCTCTGCTTTCGCTGCTTCGGAGGCCAACTGGGGATCTGTTTCGAATGATGACGGCGAAATGGACCAGCCAGCCTGAAACCTCTGTGACGGATAAACAGCGAGAGAGAACGAAACGGATGGTGTATGGAATCCTGTATGGGATGGGCATCAGTAGCTTGGCTGAAAAGATGGAATGCACCGTTGGAGAGGCTAGCAGATATCACGAACAATTCAAGGTAGCGTTTCCTGGAGTCAATGCTTGGCTCCAACAAGCAGTCGATGGCTGTCGTCGCAACGGGTATGTTATGTAAACTTTGAAGTTGTTTTTGAGTCTTACTGTGTTTCCTTTTTTATTCCAGATACGTAAAAACGCTTGCAGGTAGGAAACGGTATCTAGAGAAAATCAATGATTCCAAACGGGGTGACCAGGCCAAAGCTGAAAGACAAGCAGTGAACTCCATTTGCCAGGTAACTTCATTAAAACTTTTAACCTCCAAGGCCTTAGTCGTTTCTTCTAATAGGGATCGGCAGCAGACCTTATAAAAATGGCAATGATCGATTTGCACACCGCTTTAGTTGGAAAGAACGATAAGACTTTGGCATACACAGACGCGCAGGGAAACTCAAGAGCAATTCATTTCTCTATGCTCCACAATCGATGTAGATTACTACTTCAGGTACTTTTCTTTTGGTTTTACCTTGGAGTCATGGCATGGAATGACAGATCCATGACGAGCTTTTGCTGGAAGTGGAGGAGGCCATAGCCACGGATGCTGCTGCTATTGTCAAAGCGTGCATGGAAGGGGCAACAAGTTTAACAGGTAGTAGTGACTTTGAACAGCTATGGATTCACAAACTTTTGGTTTTGGTTCTTGCAGTACCACTTACTGTGAAAGTGCAGTCTGGTCCCTCTTGGGGAGAATTAAGGCCACTTTCAATATAAAATGTTTTGATAAACTGATAAATTATTTTGATGACTGTTTTCCGAAACGAGCACGTAGGTCCCTAATTAAATTCCGCATGCAACACCTCTTTCTTTCCTTACTTCATAACACTTTGCCTCTCTCATGTTGCATGACTGCAGTATGGTGTGTGGAGAGTATCTCTATCAACCTGTGGAGAGTATTTCTATCAAAAGTAGTGCTCGGTTTTGATGTGAACGTTCTGTATGGCTATGGACGTGATGTGTTGTAAATTTTGGGACAGACCCCATTTGAGTTGCTTTGCACTTCAGTGAACGACTACCCACTGTGACAAATGACTACAAAGGACCCTAATAATATTTATTCTATTTTTGTATTGGTTGAAAGAGTACACTAAACTTAAAATACTCTACCTTTTAATTAAGTATTATACATATATTTTAAAACTTATAAATTGAAAAAACGTTTTTATTATAAGTAATTACAATTAAGATTCATCAATTTACTATAATTTCTCAATTGGAAAAACCATAATGATGATCTTTTGCAAGGTCTTGCTTGGCATGGATTTGATTGTACCGAAGGATCTACCAATCAAACCATCTCATGTACCACATGAATTTGCTAAGACAGAGACTCATTACCAGCTCAAGAGCATTGAGCTCAAGGAGATGCTTGCTCCAAGGAGATAACACTCATATGTTGGCAAATCTATAAACCAAGCAGCAAACTTAGAATTTGATACAGTATACCACCTAATTCTCATATGACACTGCTTTATATCTTCTCTTTCTTGCAACTCAGTTATATACACTCATGCAATGTCCTGCAGAAGTTTCTAGTTTCATTTGCTCAATTCTACTGATCTTGGCATTAGCATGAATTATTCAAGTCAATTTTTGTGTGTATTTGCATTGTTGAAATGCAACTTTGAGAATAGCCGCAACAAAAGTTCCCTGGATCAATGAGGACAAACAACTTACACCTAAATAGATGTTTTGGAATTTTGTCAATTTTATAACCCTTCTGGAAGTGCCACCTATGGTGTGAGCAACAACAATATGGAGTTTTTCAATGTTACAAATGAAAATAGATTAAACATGTCCCCTAATTCTTTGTTATAACCCTTTAGCAATTTCTAAAAGTTGGCGGACAAGCTGGTCATGCTTTGAAAAGAATGGCGAGTGATCTGAGTCAATACTAAGCACTTCTTTAGGTGGAGTCCTTCTGATAAGATCTTCTTGATTTGCACTAAGGAATAATTTGTCCTTGCTCAATGTTTTGATAAAATAACGAGGAATAGTGCCATAACGAGTGCTTGTAAAATTCACAGTGCCATCAAATATAGGACATGGCTTCAGCAAAGATTTAGCCAGCTCCACATTCTATGCAACAAATACATATAAAATCAATTCATCTTTAACCAATTTTACCTCTAGCGGGGAGATGTTGTAGAGGTACTTTTGAACTTGATCCAGCTTGAAATAAGCTGCTGCTGTTGAGCCATTGACAAAAGAACTGATGCCACTGGCTATTAAATTTGCAACAATCTTGAAAACAGAAAAAAATTATAAAGAAAACTCCAAGCTTAAAGATCTAAAATCTTGTATACCTGTGAAAAAATGGCACCGCCCTCTGGGCCCGAAGGTAGCATCACAGCTGCTAAATAAACCCCAGCCATGATCTTCTCAGGGAACTTCTCTAATATATAAGTAACACTCAGTCCCCCCAAACTGTGCCCAACTAGCACAACCTGAAGTTTTTCAAAAAATATAACACCAAACAACAGAAGCCAGAAACATTATAACCTTGTCATCAGGGGACAAAGATTGAATAAGTTGTGTCAAGGGAGTTGTGTAGTTCTCCAATGTTCCAACAGTTGTAGCATTTTGACTATTAATTCCAGCACTAGTGAGATCAATTGAATCCACATAGTGGCCCATTTGCCTGAGTCGGGAGGATACCTTATACCAGCACCATGCACCATGTCCAGCTCCATGGACAAGAACAAAGTGAACACTCTTTCTATAGCACTCACAACATACTACTAGGATGAGAAGAGCTATTAGAAAATAGGAAAGTCTCATTGATTTAACAAAGAATTCCAGTAAGATAAAATTCTTTAAATAATATAATGCTACCAATAATTCAAGATTGTAATCAAATCCTACATTAGGTGATATATCAAATTCTACCATACTGGTTTGAAATATATGCATGTGTACTTAATTGCTTAATTGTTGTAAGATTTGCTCACATATTTGATTTTTCTTTGTTCTTCACCAAAAATTTGGCTGCTACACCAATACACAACGCATTATTTAGACAGTAGTGTAATTTTTGCCGAGCAAGTAATAGGTCAACACATAAGCAGAACCATTCAACGAATCCAAGCCCAAGACGTTTTGACCCACAAAACTTCCTCGCCTCTCATCACAGTGACTCCTACACAGTCTAAATTCCCGGCCGCAAATGGCACGGTGGCTATGAGTTCTTCAGCCTTGTTCAAGTAACCAGCTCGGCTTAACAATCCCAGCAAGCAGATATAATGCTGCTGCTTGTGGGCCATTTCAAAATCAAAGTGAATCGATCGAAACAAACTTCTTCCATGGAACACCTCTCCTTTGTGTGACCATGCCAGGAGAACACACCAAAATGTGACATCGTCCAGTGTTTCCACAAGGTTCATCTGGTAAAGGAGCTCCTTGACTCTACATTTTGTGCGAAGCCACCAATAATCGAGTTCTAAAGGATTACATCTTGGCTTAGCAAGCCTTGAAATGTTCTTTTGGCTCTATCCAGATGACCATTTTTGGCATATGCAGTACTAAGAAAGGCAGTCTATGAGATTTTTCGCTTCCTCTGAGATATCCATGTTGTGCACATTATATTGCAAGAACTAAGGTCTTTTTCTTGCATAGAATCAAATAGACACTTAACTTCGGCTTGGGCATAGCATCACATTCGACGAAATTATAGAATATTCTCCCATCTGAGCTTACTGTGTTTAAGATACCAATCTTGGGCATTCTCTCAAAGAACTCCTTTGTTTTCTCCACTTGGCCTTGTTGAGCAAATGCCGCAATCATCGTTTGGCATAGAATATTCTTTTGGCATCTTTAGAATGTCCCGATCGCCCGTTCCTCCGTTCCTGGTATCAAATTGCTCTTTAGCTTCCTGGAGATTCCATCCAGGACAGATCGCGCTCGGCATCGCATCGAACAGCGATTTTGTGCGCGCCAGCCGCCCGCCACGCGGGTATCAGCACGAAATCGATCGAAGAGCTCCTGGGCCTCGTCCAAGAGCCCCAATCGCGTCAGTGCATTGAGCAGCAGCGTCCAGGAGATAAGATCCCTCTCGGGCATCGAACCGAAGAATTGCTTCGCATCGTGGCTGCTAGCATCACATTCATCGCTACGAGCTTCCATTCCTCCATGGAGTTGTAGATCGCCCAGGCGTACCACCTAGGACAAGCAGCTTAAACCTAAATAGTGTTTTTTAGAGTGCGCCATGAAGGCTACATTACTGTGTGAGCAACAACAATATGGTGTTGCAAATGAAAATATTAGTATGAGCTTGCATGTCCGCCTATTAGGTAATGCTTTGTTAATCCTTTGACAATTTTTAAAAGTTGGCATGCTTTGTAAAGAATGGCGAGTGATCTGAGTCAATACTAAGCACTTCTTTAGGTGGAGTCCTGATGATATGATCTTCTTGATTTGCACTAAGGAATAATTTGTCCTTGCTCAATGTTTTGATAAAGTAACGAGGAATAGTGCCATAATGAGTGCTTGTAAAATTCACAGTGCCATCAAATATAGGAGATGGCTTCAGAAAAGATTTAGCCAGCTCCACATTCTATGCAACAAATACATATAAAATCAATTCATATTTAACAATGTTTTACCTCTAGCAGGGAAATATTGTAGAAGTACTTTTGAACTTGATCCAGCTTGAAAAAACCTGCTGCTGTTGAGCCATGGAGAAAAATTATAAAGAAAACTCCAAGCTTATGAAAAATTGGCACCACCCTCTGGGCCCAAAGGTAGCATCACAGCTGCTAAATAAACCCCAGCCATGATCTTCTCAGGGAACTTCTCCAATATATAAGTAACACTCAGTCTCCCCAAACTGTGCCCAACTAGCACAACCTGAAGTTTTTCAGAAACAATATCACATCAAACAACAGAATCCAAAAACATTATAACATTGTCATCAGGGGACAAAGATTGAATAGGTTGTGTCAAGGGAGTTGTGTAGTTCTCCAATGTTCCAACAGTTGTAGCATCTGGACTGTTAATTCCAGCACTAGCGGGATTAATATAGTGGCCCATTTGCCTGAGTCGGGAGGATACCTTATACCAGCACCATGGACAAGAACAAAGTGAACACTCTTTCTATAGCACTCACAACATACTACTAGGATGAGAAGAGCTATTAGAAAATAGGAAAGTCTCATTGTTTTAACAAAGAATCCCATTAGGATAAAATTTGTTAAATGTTTCAAGATTGTAATAAATCCTACATTAGGTGATATATCACTGAATTTTCTGACATAATCTACCATACTGGTGTTGAAATATATGCATGTATACTTAATTGCTTAATTGCTGTAAGATTTTTATTAGTTAGATGTGCTCACATATTTGATGTTTCTTTGTTCTTCACCAAAACTCTGGCTGCTACATCAATACATAACGCATTTATTAGATGGTAGTGTAATTTTTCTAGTGCAAGTAATATGTCAACACATAAGCAGAACCATTCAACGAATCCAAGCCCAATCCTCACTTCTCATCCCAGTGACTCCTACACAGTCTAAATTCTCGGCCGCAAATGGCATGGTGGTTAGGAGTTCTTCAGCCTTGCTCAAGTAACCAGCTCGGCTTAACAATCCCAGCAAGCAGATATAAATGTTGCTTCTTGTGGGCCATTTCAAAATCAAAGTGAATCGATCAAAACAAGCTTCTTCCATGGAACACCTCTCCTTTGTGTGACCATGCCAGGAGAACACACCAAAATGTGACATCGTCCAGTGTTTCCACAAGGTTCATCTGGTAAAGGAGCTCCTTGACTCTACATTTTGTGCGAAGCCACCAATAATCGAGTTCTAAAGGATTACATCTTGGCTTAGCAAGCCTTGAAATGTTCTTTTGGCTCTATCCAGATGACCTTTTCTGGCATATGCAGTACTAAGCAAGGCAGTCTATGAGATTTCTCGCTTCCTCTGAGATATTTATATTGTAAGAACTAAGGTCTTTGAATCAAATAGACACTTAACTTTTTCCAAATGCCCTACCATCACATTCGACGAAATTATAGAATATTCTTCCATCTGATCAAAGATAAGCTTACTGTGTTTAAGATACCTGTTTTGTGCGACGTACAAGTTAATCTTGGGCATTCTCTCAAAGAACTCCTTTGTTTTCTCCACTTGGCCTTGTTGAGCCGCGCATAGAATATTCTTTTGGCATTTTTAGAATGTCCCGATCGCCCGTTCCTGGAATCAAACTGCTAGCTTCCTCGAGATTTGGGCGAGGTTCATCAAATTCACGCCCAGATCCGTCACGATGGCCTCGAAGTCGATCCCTACACCTGCAATGTGATGATCCAGGCGCATGGGCGATGCGGCAGCTCGATTGATCTTCGATGCGATGCAGAGAAGGGAGAAATTCTCCTGGGACTCGATCCTCACGGCCTACACCCGCAATGGCACCTGGAAGACGCCTGGGCGATCTACAACTCCATGGAGGAATGGAAGCTCGTAGCGATGAATGCGATGCTAGCAGCCACGATGCGAAGCAATTCTTCGGTTCGATGCCCGAGAGGGATCTTATCTCCTGGACGCTGCTGCTCAATGCACTGACGCGATTGGGGCTCTTGGACGAGGCCCAGGAGCTCTTCGATCGATTTCGTGCTGATACCCGCGTGGCGGGCGGCTAGCACGCACAAAATTGCTGTTCGATGCGATGCCGAGCGCGATCTCGTGTCCTGGATGCCCATTCGGGGGGGAATTGCAAGACCTAAAGCCGCTGGATCCCATGAACGACGGTTGAATATGCCTAGAAGATTCTCTCGGGCATATACAAAATTTTAGGGTTGGAAGGAATCAAGCTCCAAGATTTCGTTGCCGGAGAAGAGAAGTCGCGTACGGATGAGAAGAGCGCGCCAATCGATGATCACGATTAAAAGGAAAGCATGGAGGAGGCATCAAAGTTCTTGGAGCGTCGCGGCATTGAGGAATTTGCGAGATCCAACCACTCGCTGCGTGAAGAACTGGAGCGTTCTCACGAAGAATATCGCACGCTTGGTTTCATTCCTCCTCCTCGAGGAGGCAAACTCCGTCTTCTAGGGTTTGGATGTGGAGGCGGCGCTGTTGTGACGATGTTCCGGATGAGCTGCTCATCCGGATCATGTCCCTCCTCCCCTCCTCCCGCGACTTGCATTCCTCTTCCCTGGTAAGCAAGAGGTGGGCGCGACTGGCACGCCTCGTCACGCATCTTTGCCTCGACTCGAGCAGTCCTGGCGTGGAGCAAGGCCTCGCGCGCTGGTTTGGTCATCACAACAGCCTCCGCCAGCTATCGATCCAGAGCTTCTTCCAGCACCAGCCGGACTGCAGCTCCACTCGCTGGCTGCACCAGGTCGGGAAAAGTCTCCACTCGTTGAGCATCTCGAGCACCAGCTCGCAGCACAAGTTCGATGGCTTCTGGTCCAACGTCTCGGCCTGCCAGGAGCTCCGCTGCCTCCACGTCCATGGCAAGCAACTCGCCAAGCTGGGCGATGCAACTTTGCCTTCACCGCTGCTGCCCAATCTCCTCTTCCTCACCCTCCGCACAAGGGTGGACGTGACTTCCCTTCAGCAGCTGCTCGACCTCTGCCCCTCGCTCCTTGTGGTGCGCATGAACGGGCTATTGGTGAGATCCCCGGGTATGTAAAAGCCATAGCTTCATATGTTTGCCCAGTCTCGGCATTTGTTCCAAGCTCGATCCTGATTCTCGTGAGTGTGGTTCATGCAGGGACCTACGTGCTCAAGAGCCGCACTCTTGTCAGCTGCCAGTCCGAAGGCTACTTTGATGGCGGCCTGGACAACGTCACCATTGTCCTCGACGCGCCGAAGCTCCGGTGGATGTTCCTTGTCGCCCCGCGCATCGTGCTACTGCCTGCTACGTGCAACATAGACTGGATCCGGATGACTGGAATCATGGGTGGAATCCAGGGGCTGCGCTACTCGAGGCTCACCAAGCTTGCGTTCATCAACCCGTTCTACAGCTCCGCCCAAGTTATGGACAAGGTGGCGAGGTACTTCGCTTGCAGGAAGTCGAGCCTACGCGGGATCAAGACGTTCTGCTATTCCGTTTTTGACGATGGCATTCCACTGTTTTCTATCGATCTTGCTGCATTGCTGGAGCCTTTCCAGGGCCTTGAGATGTTCATCGTCAGTTTCAAGAGCATCAAGGTTAGTGTTTTGGTAATTATTCTCTTCTCCTAGTGATTTGTGTGTGCGTGGTGACTGAATGCAGTTGCTCAACGTTGCAAACTGCACCACCCCCTTGACAGTCATTGTGGAGTACTTCTGCGTCACGCACGTCTGGGAAAGTGAAGGTCCCGAACTGGAGGTCATCCGCGAGCTGCTGAGGAGAAGCAGCGACACCACTCTGGAGTTGAGGGGCTTCTACATTAGAGAGGATGTGAACCCCGAGATCCCTCCGTTGCTTCAGAAGCTTCCAAAGGAATTCCCAGGACGCGTCAAGCTGCCACCCCTGCAGCTTGTGCCCCGCCCCACCTGCGGCATTCTGTGGCGGTCCTGGCAAACAAGTGTTGCCATGGAAGATCCCTACACTGGATTCAGCAACCACTGGTGCAACTTAGTGTACGGGTGGCAGTCCGAAAGGCCATGCGCGTGGGAGTAGCAGTCGCTCCTCAAGACGATGGCAACAATTTTGAGATGCAAGGTATTCCAAGTACATTTACAATCCTTCTTAAGATCACCTTTCCAGGTGAGAGTGCTGTCTCGGACATGGAAAAATGTCCCATTGGTGTAACTCTGACGTCCTGATTTATTGCTCGTCCTCTTCTCGAGGCAAACTGAAAGCACAATTCATGGCAGTTTTACTTGCAGACTTTGCAGACCTTCACTACAGGCACTTGAAGCTACCTCTGCCTCCTGGAAAACAACATCCTAGTGCGGAGAGGCAAGCGCTTGATCAACTGAGGTAATGGTTTCAACTCTAATGACACGGCTTACCTGACGTGTACTTATTCCCAGGAATCGTCATCTTGTAATCAAAGAACATTTCAGTCTTTCAAAGCACTTGCACACTGCGCTGAAGCTACGTTGCTGCAGTGAAGGCTTGCAGAAGTCTGCATCAAAAGAGGAGGCTGTGCGACTTTCGGGCAAAAGGAGAAGCAAAAGATCGCTGACTGGAGAGGATAATGCACGCCGAAGCTGCTAAATGTGGTCTCAATTGGGAGTCCGTCGCCGCAAACACGCTGGTGGATTTCTTACGCTGAAAGCAGTGAAGGCAAGGTGGCCTTGGATCTCTTCGAGGACATGCAACGTTGAGGCTGTGCACCTTCCTCGCTGCTGTGAAGGCGTGTAGCTGCGTGGTGGCTGTCGAGTACGTCGTCGCGGGTATCTACACGGGTTTTGCTGTTCTGGCCAACTGGACGACGCTCAGCTCTTCATTGACACACTTTGGACTTCGATGATATCTGGATACACTTCGCAAGGGACGCAAAGGATGCCTTCGTCCTTTCCAGAAGATGCGATGCAAAGGTTTGCAACAAAATGCGGTCACTTTTACTTGTTACTGATGGTTGGGATATCTTGGCCAGAGCAAACGAACTAGACGCACGGCTCCAGCTTCGTATCACGCAGCTCATTTCCATCTCCAAAAGCGCATCACGGACTCAGTGACATGGAGGACAGTTTAAAGCTCTTGCCGGAAGTGAAAGAACGTAGAGAAAGGAAAGAGCTCGCGTTTGGGACCCTGGTTAAGCTGGACGTTCCAGGATTTGAAATTCCTAACAACGCCAGCAGTAGCATCTACGGCAGCCAGGGAATGTGGGAGAGGAGCAGAGCTCGGGCGTGGAAGAAGTTTGAGGCGGCACAGGGCTCTCTTTGTTGTGGATGTCGCTCTTCTCAGTGAGTTTCATAGGTTTCTCTTTGAGCTTTAGCTGCTGCAGAGAAGAATTATCTACAGAAGGACGAGAGTTCCAGACGCCAACAGTACAACGAGATCACTTGCGCCCCAGGGATGACGATGAAAATGACCAAGAATTTGAGGGTTTGCGGAGCTCCTTGAGAGAGAGAGAGAGCAGCGGTCTATAGACGCTAGGCGCCGCCACTTTTTTTATACGAGTTCTTGTTTTTTTTAAAAGGTAGTCGTAGCTCTCCAAAGTGTATGAGTTTGAGAAACGTCGAAGTGGAAGGGGCCCAAGAATTCGACAGTGAGATTAATATAAGCAATAAAAAACTTATAAAAAAAATGTCTCAGTATATGCCCCAAGAGAATCTTCCACGCATATTCAAATGATCCAGCGGCTTAGGTCTTGCAATTCCCTCCTGGACACCTCCAATGTGATGATTCAGGCCTATGGGCGATGCAGCGCGCCCAGCAAGCCCGATTGATCTTCGATGCGATGAAGAGCAGGGACAAATTCTCCTGGGACGCGATCCTCACGGCCTACCCCGCAATGGAAGCTGGGCGATCTACAACGCAATGGAGGAATGGGGCTCTTTGCGATGAATGCGATGCTGGGAGCCGTCGATCGGCAGCATCCACGATGCCAAGCAGTTCTTCGATAGGGACCTTGTCTCCTGGACGCTGCTGCTCAGCGCCCTGACGCGATTGGGGCTCTTGGACGAGGCCCAGGAGCTCTTCGATCCGAGACTGATCTAGTGGCGTGGACGACGGTGTTGATTTGGCACGCGCGTTGTGGGCGGCTAGCGCGCGCAAAATCGCTGTTCGATGCGATGCCGGAGCGCGATCTCACCTCCTGGACTGCGTTGTTTTGGGCATTTGCCCAGGCGGGGAATCTCCAGGAAGCCAAAGAGCTATTTGATTCCATCCCGGCGTGGACGGCCATGATTCTGCGTACGGCCAGAATGGCCACTTGATGGATGCCATTCCGGAACGGAACATCTACACGTGGACGGATGATAACAGGCATCTAATGGAATCTTGTGTCGTAAGGATGCCGAAAGAATATTCTATGCTATGAAAGAAACCAACACGTACACGTGGACGGCAATGATTGCGGCATTTGCCCAACACGGCCGCTCTTTGAGAGGATTAACTTGAACGCTAACCTCATTGTTGTCACCTTACGCACAAAACGGGTGTCTTAAACACAGTAAGCTTATCTTTGATCAGATAGAAGAACATTCCATAATTTCGTGGAATGTGATGCTACGCCCAAGTTGGGCATTTGGAGGCATTGAAGTGCCTATTTGATTCTATGCAAGAAAAAGACCTAAGTTCTTACAATATAATGCTGTCAAGCTTTGCACAACATGGTTACCTTAAAGAAGCGAAACTAATTTTTGATAGAATGGAAATCAGAAATCTAATATCATGGACTGCCTTGCTTACTGCATACGCCAAAAACGGTCATCTGGATCGAGCCAAAAGGGCTTGCTAAGCCAAGATGTAATCCTTTGGAACTCGATTATTGGTGGCTTCGCACAAAACGTAGAGTCAAGGGATGCGATCCAGCTCTTTTGCGAGATGAACCTTGTGGAAACACCGGATGAAGTCACATTTTTGTGTGTACTCCTGGCGTGGTCACACAAAGAAGAGGTGTTCTCTGGAAGAAACTTGTTTCGATCGATTCACTTTGATTTTGAAATGGCCCACACCTGTAAGAGTCATAGGGACGAGAAGCGAGGAAGTTTTGCGAGTCAAAACGTCTTGGGCTTGGACCCATCGAATGCTTCCACTTATGTTTTGCTAGCAAATCTGTATACAGCAAAAGAGAGAAAGAAAATTCCGCATGTCATGTCGTGAATGACTGCAACGTTGGCAGCTCTAGTAGCAGAGCTGCAGCATGATAGTGATGCATAGCATAACCTTTTTCATGTGTAGTGCAAGTTTATAACACAAAACGGGGCGTACACTGGTCACCTTGACATCTTCAAGCTATTACATTCTCTAGAACAATGCATTTTTTAAATAGAAATCAGGGTGAAAGTCAAAGAAGTGAGGTAGTAGTTTAATATTACATTATAACAATATCATTTAAACAACAGTTTCTAATGATAAAAAAATTGCTGTGTGTTGTGTTGTTGGTTTGCTTTTGTTTTAAAATAATTTTTATTATGATATATAATTTGTTATGATCTGCGGTGCTATTCCTGCTTTTGTATATATTATATCTTTTATCCATATATGATCTATTAGTTTTTTATTACGTGTATTGCCTTTTATTATTTGTATGTGTCCTTCTTTCTCCATTATTGTTTGAAGTTGATATTCAATATTGAAATCTCCTGTAATTATTACTGGTTTTTTATATTTATTTTCTGTATATATTTTTGTAGTTGTTTTATGAATATTTGTATATTTTTCTCATGTTTTCTATGTAAATTTATTACCTGTATTTTTTTTCTTGTGATATATATGACATTCTATTTTTAAATGTTCTAATTTTTCTGATTTATAGTTATTTGTATGTGTGAGGTCCAAGTGTATGGCTATAATGCCATATATTAATATTAGCATAGTGAGATTTTGATAACCGATAAATCAATTTAAATCCGAATTACTTGCTTTTATATATAAGCTAGGGTTTTTGGGCTAATAGATATGTATATTTTTATATTTTATTTCCATATTCCATGCACTCAAGAGGCAGTATTAATTGCTAAAGGAGTGCTTGGTTTTGGGATTTTGATTTAGATGTAGCTTTTACATTGTTTAAATTTCCTTTTCCTTATAGTTTTTTCCATTTTTTCTCTTTTCTTTTTTCTTTTTTTTTCATCTTCATATCAAAGTAGTAGCCTCCTCCTCTTTTGACTTTGGAGCAATAGTTAATACAGTTGCTAAATATTATTCAGTTGCAGTTGAACAATCAAACTTAAAGTAGTGAGTTTTCTTTGTTCTAACATCAAAAAGAGATGGTTGATAGACAAATTCTCAAATTTCTTAGGTTTATTTTGTAAAGAATTGAGTGTAAAATTTGTGACTCCTTTTGCATGTCAGAGCTAAAAGTTTGTCCAAGGACATGATCAAGGAAAATTCACAAGGCTTAGAGATATATTACAATCATAGCATACCCAATACAAAGAAAACTGAATTATTCAAGTATAAGTATGATTCAATGGAGTTTCTTTTCTTTGCTGCAACAAGCTACATGAATGCCAACAATGAGTACCATGAAGTTCTATTGCTAATGGTACGCATTTTAGATCCTCTCCACTAGTTCTTTTGTATTGTTCTTACATTGTTTGGCTAGGGAATTTTAGGTTGCTATGCAATGCACCCAATTAGTAGGAATCTTATGAGTTGTTGTTGTGGCTGTTGTGGATTGTTGGTTTGTGTGTTTTGAAATCTAGGAATTGTTAAGAGAAGCACTGCTTTAAAGTTACACTAATAGATATTTTTATTATATAAAAAGCAATTGAAACTTACTTGAAGTTACCTTCATATATGTAGAACAAAATGGACAATAATATTTGTCTCATTCAATAGAAAAAACCATGTTGAAGACAGATACATAGCAATCTTTTCTAAGAATTCCATAGCAAATTTGACCATAGACCCTTCATCCAAATTATAAATTTTATCCACCATTTTATTATGCACTATAACTCTATATTTCATCATGTCATTTGATATAATAAAACCAGTTATTGTAGCTGATTTACAAGGGATGGAACACCCTTTACACTTTGCACAAACAATAAAACCATTTTCTCTCTCCTCTAACATTGTAAAAGAGCAAAATGAGCAAAAATTTTCAGCTTGAGTAAAGCTTTGTTGATTGTTAGGGATGAAATATCCAGTGATTTAGCAACACTTGGAAGTTGATTTAAATGCAATTCAAAGGCTCAATGAAGTTTATAAAATACATTGCAGCCTCACTTCTAAAGACAAGGTAATGTAAATTAATTATATTTCCTTTGAAATTTAAGCTTTCAATTATACAGATTAGTTGATACATTCATGCTTTTTATAATATTAAAATATAAAAACTTTGGCATGTATCTAGCATATAGATCTGCTACAATATGATGATATTGCTCTTCATGCTCTAGATGTATATGGAGTTGTGAACAATATCTTAAAAATGGAAAACTAAATAGGAAAAAACATTACTATAATCATATCTAAAGGATTATTAGAAGAGGCAATCTTTATTTTAGGGAAAACACTAGTATTGATTACAACAGCATATATATCTTGTGAAAGATCTCTAGTAGCCATAAAGATTATATAGAAGCACCTTTAGATGGTTGTAATCTTATTTTAACATCAAAATCATTTATAATTTGAATATATAAAGAACTTGTTTTGAAGTTCTATGGTGGTAAATTGGGTATCTAAAGGGAGAAATTTATAATCTTGTTAATTTTTAAAGAATAAGTTACAAACTTTGTAAGTAAGAAACATTTGCCAACTGTAAACTTATTACATAATTGCACGCACATGGATAAATCTTCATATATAGTTAAGGTTTGCAAGCCATGCATATCTAATATAAGTTAGGTACTTTGCACTTCATAGAGTGTTCTTTGCAAGATGAACTTTATAAATTCCATACCTAGGCAAAAAATAAATAAAAATAAAGAATTTTTTTTTCAAAACCATAAGTAAATAAAATCTTAAGCTCAAGAATCTGGGCTGAATTTGCTTTTCCAAAGAAATATGATGCAATAATGGCTTTTAGGATGGTCAACTTTGTCCTCTTTGCTTGTGAAACTAAAAAACCAAAAAGAAATAAATAAAGGAAAACTAAAGAATAAAGAGAAAAACCAAACCTTCACATAAATTTGTTTCTATTGACAAATCCTCAGCAGGTGATGACTGAACAATATCCATAGCACAATTCAAATCTGACATATCTATGTGATTAATTACCTCTAGTTAATTTATACTAGTTAAAAGAGCCAAAAAATAAAAACTCACTTTGAAGAATTGAAAATAAAAAAAGAATAAAACTTTGAGCTAAAAGATAAAATCCGTCAATTTAGTGGCTAGAGCCAAAACACAAACCCATTTTGTAAGCCAAGTAAAAGTCAATTACATCTTAGAGCCTGATAGACATGCATTGCATTGTAAAAAGAAGGCAGGCTGTGTGTTTGAGAATATCCCAGCATCATCTCTGCTACATGGGATGGAATAGTGTGCCTTATTGAGACCAAATACAGCCACTTGGGATGTAGAGTGCTAAAGGCGATCATGTCTGGCTGACAAGATCCATCTCCCAAAACATCTCCAAAGACTCCTCACTTCTTCCATTTTGAGCATAGCAAGAGAGGATCAAGTTCCAAGATATGACATCATGATGGTGGAACACTAATATGGAGTCTCCACACCAGAAGTACATAGAGATTAATGGGTTTCTATAGTGTTCTTGTTTGCTGGCGTCTCCCACGATCTAAGAGACTTGCCTTGTGGCAAATTCCCCATATCAGGACAAGAATCAATCATTGATAATAGCTGAGATAATTGAGCTTGATACCATGAGCCTGGAAACTTTGAGAGCTCCCTTGCAATTGCCATTTTGGACGTATAACCCAATCAATGCATTGTAAGTTACAGGGTTTCTTTGGCTCATGTTCCAAAAGACCTCACAAGCTCATGATGATACAAAGTGGTTAGAACATGCTATGCATACAACCAAAACTGTATGTATAATGCTACGTGGCACATTGCATCGTATCAGTTCTAGAGCCCGTCCTTGCTTCGGTCAAGCGTTTTCGCCATCCCGACTTGAGCAAGAGGCTGCTCTAGAGAAGAGCCGAGAGCCTGAGTCAAGAGGATGTTGCTCTGCTTGTGGATGATCTTGAGTGAGTGACTTCAAGTCTGAACGTCGACGCAGACCAAAGCTGAGAAAGGTGGCGCAAAGCCTTTTTCTTGAAGCTGTTGTCTAACACTTGAGATTGCCATGCAGCAGCAATCCATACTTGAGGCTGCTGCTGCCGTCATGATGTGAACGCAAATTTGCGCTTGCTTCTCCGTACTAGGATGTTGTTTTCCAGGAGGCACAGGTAGCTTCAAGTGCCTGTAGAGGTCTGCAAAGTCTGCAAGTGAAACTGCCATGAATTGTGCTTTCAGTTTGCCTCGAGAAGATGTCGAGCAATAAATCAGGACGTCAAAGTTACACCAATGGGACATTTTTTTTCATGTCCGAGACAGCACTCTCACCTGAAAAGTATCTGTCAGAAGGTGATCAAAAGAAGGATTGCAAATGTACTTGGAATACCTTGCAGCTCAAAATTGTTGCCATCGTCTTGAGGAGCGACTGCTACTCCCACGCGCATGGCCTTTCGGACTGCCACCCGTACACTAAGTTGCACCAGTGGTTGCTGAATCCAGTGTAGGGATCTTCCATGGCAACACTTGTTTGCCAGGACCGCCACAGAATGCCGCAGGTGGGCCGGGGCACAAGCTGCAGGGGTGGCAGCTGGACGCGTCCTGGGAATTCCTTTGGAAGCTCCTGAAGCAACGAAGGGATCTCGGGGTTCACATCCTCTCTAATGTAGAAGCCCCTCAACTCCAGAGTGGTGCCGCTGCTTCTCCTCAGCAGCTCGCGGATGACCTCCAGTTCGGGACCTTCACTTTCCCAGACGTGCGTGACGCAGAAGTACTCCACAAAGACTGTCAAGGGGGCGGTGCAGTTTGCCACGTTGAGCAACTGCATTCAGTCACCACGTACACACAAATCACGAGGGGAAGAGAACAATTACCAAAACACTAACCTTGATGCTCTTGAAACTGACGATGAACATCTCAAGGCCCTGGAAAGGCTCCAGCAATGCAGCAAGATCGACAGAAAACAGTGGCATGCCATCGTCAAAAACGGAATAGTAGAACGTCTTGATCCCGCGTAGGCTCGACTTTCTGCAAGCGAAGTACCTCGCCACCTTGTCCATAACTTGAGCGGAGCTGTAGAACGGGTTGGTGAACGCAAGCTTTGTGAGCCTCGAGTAGCGCAGCCCCTGGATTCCACCCATGATTCCAGTCATCCGGATCCAGTCTATGTTGCACGTAGCAGGCAGTAGCACGATGCGCGGGGCGACAAGGAACATCCAGCGGAGCTTCGGCGCGTCGAGAACAATGGTGACGTTGTCGAGGCCGCCATCAAAGTAGCCTTCGGACTGGCAGCTGACAAGAGTGCGGCTCTTGAGCACGTAGGTCCCTGCATGAACCACATTCAAGAGAATCAGGATCAAGCTTGGAACAAATGCCGAGACTGGGCAAACATTTGGAGCTATGGCTTTTACGTACCCGGGGATCTCACCAATAGCCCGTTGATGCGCACCACCAGGAGCGAGGGGCAGAGGTCGAGCAGCTGCCGAAGGGAAGTCACGTCCACCCTTGCGCGGAGGGTGAGGAAGAGGAGATTGGGCAGCAGCGGTGAAGGCAAAGTTGCATCGCCAAGCTGGGCGAGTTGCTTGCCATGGACGTGGAGGCAGCGGAGCTCCTGGCAGGCCGAGACGTTGGACCAGAAGCCATCGAACTTGTGCTGCGAGCTGGTGCTCGAGATGCTCAACGAGTGGAGACTTTTCCCGACCTGGTGCAGCCAGCGAGTGGAGCTGCAGTCCGGCTGGTGCTGGAAGAAGCTCTGGATCGATAGCTGGCGGAGGCTGTTGTGATGACCAAACCAGCGCGCGAGGCCCTGCTCCACGCCAGGACTGCTCGAGTCGAGGCAAAGATGCGTGACGAGGCGTGCCAGTCGCGCCCACCTCTTGCTTACCAGGGAAGAAGAATGCAAGTCGCGGGAGGAGGGGAGGAGGGACATGATCCGGATGAGCAACTCATCCGGAACATCGTCACAACAGCGCCGCCTCCACATCCAAACCCTACAAGACTGAGTTTTTGGTTCAAGCCTCCTCGTTTTCCAGGAGGAGTGCGAAACTTTCTTTTTCTCGCAGTGATGGTCGTCGTGAGAACGCTCCCAAGCTTCCAGCACACACCGTGATCCGTGCTGTAAGGAACCCATAGCCACGAGCTTGCCGCCGAGAAGTCGCGTACGGACGAGAAATCTTTGATCACCAATCGATGATCACGAAAAATGGGCTGGACTTGTCGCTGCCCAAGTTTGTTGCTTTCTTCTTCCGGACTTTGTCTCATCGCTGTGTGTAGGTGTCGGCTTTCCGGGCTCCCCCGGCGATCGCAGCAGCCGTTTCTTCTTTGTCTTCTTCTTCTCTCTTGTTCTTCTCCTAGCTAATTCAATCTCCCCTCTCGTTGCTCTGGGCGGGAGTCACAACGGCTGGACTCGAGTTCGCGGCTCAAGTTTGTCACGACTCTCTTGCTTTCCAATCCTTGCTCACCATGTCTGATTTGCATAGGTGTCCGTTTCTACGAGAAACGCGTTGAGCTCGAGACATACAAAGAATCCCGGATCACTCGGAGCAGGACCGTGTGGGAAGAAGACGGTGGCGGCGGCGAAGCGAGCAGCAGTGAGCCAGCAGCGGTGCAGCAGCAGCTGGTGGCGACTGGCGAAGGGGAGCCCAATCCGCCCAATTCACGCAATGATCCGCCCAAGCCCAATAAGATCAATCCGCCCAACGAGGAAGAAGTCGCGGATAACTTCTCCAACGAGCCGGACATCGTTCAGCTGCGACAACTTTACTCCGAGCTCTCGGCGTGAACGACGCTTTCCCTCGGATGCTGCCCACGTCCTGTGGGACGTGATACCCCGCTTATCGGCTCTTGTCGATGGACTGCTTGTCGAGGAACTGCCGCTTCCGCCACCGCCACCTCCCCCGCCATCGTCATCGCCCCCAGCGCCGAGCGGCAATTTTTCTCCTTCGAAACATCTATTCTCGTTTTGTAGAGTTCCTTTGCTTTCTCTTTGCTTTCGTTTTCACTCCCGCCACTCCAGCCGAGAGCCCAATCCACGAAACGAGTGCGAGCCACGAACGAGAGTTTCCCGCTTGCCATGACCCGACCCAAGAGAACAGTGAGAACGTATGGAAGAATCGAGAGAACCCCGAGACTCCACGGACACAGCTTTATACTTGAAACTCTAGGTTTGTTCACAGTCAAGATTTATAGGTTTTCTTCCTGGTGGCAAAACTCTTGCATACTATGCTGTAGTTTCCTGGATGCATTTCATACCTCCACTCCACAGGTCCTCAAAGAGTAACATATTAAGTGCATTGAGCATTCCATATTCTTTCAGGAGCATTCTACACAGAAAACGAAGGAAGTCAAAAGCGAATGCTTGACTGTTTTCTGTTCCTTCGCAGGTATTCTCTCAAAAAGCTCCCTCCGATTCCCAAATTCGCTGCGTACGTGAAAAGAGATTTTGGTAAATGTTTTTCTGAGTGACAAGTCAACTCGGGTCGGGTCAAATTTATGTTGTATAGTTTAGTTTAGTTGTAAAATAACCTTAAAGCTTAACATTAGGTGATATATCACAGCATGGGGATATGCCAGGGGATATGTGATATGAAAGCTGATGTTCTTTGATCAAACCAATGACCCTGAGCCTGGAAACACATACATGTTAGTCAGGAAACCTGTGTATTAGAGTAAATACCATCCCCTCAGATGATCAGCAGGTAGTTTTAAGTGCTATTGGCAATGAAAGTAAAAACTTCATTATGATTTGTGCTTTGGACTTGAGCTCTTTTGAGTTGAGTAGGGATTTCATATTCACACCGGGACACTTTTCCATGTCCGACAGCACTCTCACTTGAAGAATACATGTTGGAAAGGAAGCTGGAAGTCTCTATTGCTCAGAAGGCCCTACAACAGTAAGCTTATCATTAGTGGAGAGAACTTATAATAACTTATACAGTGGAAATAATGAGGTGAAGCCTTGTAATACCTGATGTGGTTCTTTCCATTGAGTAAAGAGCCTTTTAAATAAACCACATACTATAAGATTGGGAAAACAAACTAACACTAAGTTATTCATTTTGTACTCCATAGGTGGACGATAATGCAAATTGTAGTGTTGTTGTTGTCCCACTTGTAAACTGCTCAGGTGTTCCATAAACTCTATTCAAACAAATGGAAGAATGTTTCTCAAATATTAATCCCATGATCTAGCATCGGTAGCCCATAGCAATCGCAAAGGTAAATCCAACTCCATTGATAATATTGAATTATGACTATATAAGAGTTTTTATGGTGAAACACCAACAGAACACTCCACCCCTATGACATATGCATATGAATGTTGAAAGTTCATGTCATCTCTTTGAAGGTTTGAACGAGCCGTTCCACCAAACTATCTAACTATGGATTATAAACATTCATGAAAATGTGGCATATCTTTAAATGAGATGTCAAAATGTGAAATGCCTCAGCTATAAATGTGGGACCATTATCCAAAAGAATTTACTCTAAATAGGAATGCTAAAATACCACTCAATTGAGGAGGAAATAACCAACAACAATGGCAAATGCACTAGCAAAAGCACCAACTTTAACCCAATGAATCAAATAATCAAAAGTAATAATGATATACTCATTGTCAGTAGTTTATTGTGGAAAAAGCCTCATTATATCAAACACCACTAACTCAAATGAAAGGGAAATTACAATTAATTTTAATTGTCTTTTTGTAGCATGAGGGAGAGTATTACGAGCTTGGCACCAAACACAACTATGCATATATTAGATAATATCACATTGCATCTTTAACCAATGGAAAAACCTACACAGCTTCTTCACTCATATGAAATACGTCAGTGTTGTAGATTGTATAAGGAAGATTTGGGTGGAGGAGGGAATCACCAATTTCTACCGAGGCTACAAGATGAATCTTATGAGAATAACATAACAATGTCTTATATGTTTACCTAGAATAAAAGAATTATGGTAGATATGGAGAAAGCGTGGAATAAAGATTGAAGGCACCACCAACTGTAAATGATTATTAGAATTCATCCCCACAAAATAAAGAAAATCGACCTCAAGGTGATATTGAAAATATAAATGCCGAAATGGCAAGTCATCAGCAAGTGATGCATCACAAAGCCTTCGAATCCATGGTTCAATATTTTAAACCTCACGAATTTCATCAAGAAAAAGTAAATCTTACTTTGCACCTTATAGACACTGAACATTAAGTACAGCAATCACAGACGGCATGGAATCCTCGTCTAAAAAATCCATAGATATGGGAGTAACAGGCTTGTTAGAAATATGAAAAGAGATCAAAGAAGAAAGAGGAGCTTGAAAAAGTGTATTAGCATCAACTATAAAACTCCTCAAACGATAAGCAACATCAAAATTATATATTTAAAGCTTCAAAGCCCATCAAGTAGTACAACTAACTAAATTATTTTGTTTTAATAATGAAGTAACAGCAGTATGGTCACTTTTTAGTAATGTCCAAGAACCATATAGATATACATGAAGTTTTTTAAAACCCCAAATTGCTGCTAAACACTCCTTCTTTATTATAGAGTAATTCACCTCCATTGATTGTAATGTACAGCTAATATATGCAATAGGATGGTGCTAATTAGGCACACTTGGGCTCTTTTGCATCAACATACCTCCAAAACTAATGTCAAAAACATCCACATGCAAAATAAAAGGTTAAGTATAGTTAGAATATACCAAAATTGGAGGAGTCGTCAATAACTCTTTGAGATCTGTAAATGCCCGCTCACAATTTGCAGACTAGATGAAAGATGACATTAACAACTTTCGCAATACTTGCAACAGTGTAGTGCAATCAAAAAGATAATCAACAAAACTACCGAGATACTATATTTTGCCTAGGAAGTGTTGCACATCATTCATACACTTTGGAGTTTCGTCAAATATTGATCCCAAGATTTAGTATCAGTAGTTTGTGGCAATTGTAAAGGTAAACTTAACTCCGTTGGTAATATTGAATCATGACCATATAAGAGTTTATATAATGAAACACTAATAGAACTTTACACCCCTGTGATATATGCATACCGAAAAGATGGCAACTAACCATCTCAATCTAATTGCTAAAAGTTCACTTACTTCACGATTATCCCTTTGAAAGTCTGAATAATCTATTTTACCAAACCATCTAATTATAAATGATAAGAAATCATGAAAGTGTGGCATATCCCTAACTAAGATATCAAAACTTGAAATGCCTTTACCATAAATGCGAGACCATTATCTAAAAGAATTCCCTTCGGACAAGATTGCTGGAACACCACTTGATTGAGGAGGAAGTATCTAACAACAATTTCAAATGCACTATCAAAAGCACCAACTTCCATTTAGCAAGTTAAATAATTAAAAGTAATAATAACATACTTATTGTCAACAGCCAACTGTGAAAAAAGCCCCATCAGATTAAATGCCACCAACTTAAATGGACAAGAATTTGTAATTAACTCCAACCATCATTTTGTAGCACGAGGAGGAGTATTACGAGCCTGGTACCAAACGTAGCTATACACATACTAGATAACATCACATTGCATCTTCAGCTAATAGAAAAACTTGTGTAGCTTTTTGATCATGGATTCAAATGGCCCTTAACAAAGATGATGCATTTGTTAGAAAGCATCATCACAATCAATAGCGTGTCCAAATGCGCATTTGAAGACGTCTAAAAGAATGTTTCAATCCTCATGAGTGGTTATGCTCAAATTATTACACCATTGCAGTGCCATCCCTTAGAGACACATGGGAAATTCATGCAAACATCGAGCATCATCCCAAGAATTATATATAACAATCACTATAAAGTGATTAAACTAATGTCACATATTATCCTCAAGACTCCCATGGAAGAACTGTAGCCAAACACAAGGATTAGTAGCAAAAGTAGGAGGAGTTGTACTCTATGCCATGAATGCTGCCATTAATTGAATTTGATTGTTTAATTGCAACCGCATAGCATTGAACAAATGTATTAACTACTTCTCCAAAGTTAAAGAAGGAGGAGGCTACTACTCTACCATGAAGATGAACAAATAGGAAAAAAACAAAAGAAAAGCAATGGAAAAAATTATAAGGAAATGGAGGTTTAAATGATGCAAAAGTTAGATTTAAACTAAAATCCCAAATCTAAATACTCCTTAGAGACAATTATAATTGCCCCTCATCTCCACTAATGTGAGTACATGGAATATGGAAATGGAATATAAAAATGTGCATAAAACATTAAGAAAATATTCTTTAGTGTACCAAAATATTTTAAAATTTTATTTTTAATGACTCTTTTTGTTGACCTGGCTCTCTTTATTGGCAGATCTGTATATAACCTAGTAAGCTTTTAATGATTAGTTTATTTGAATTGATGAAGTGTGCTCAAAATTTCTATTTGTTTGTTTAAGGGCTATGAGAGACTAAAAACAAATGCGCTTAAACTTTGAAAGAATGTGAAGGTGACATTTCTAATTTTGAAATTATGTAAGAAAAAAAAGTTACTCATTTTAAAAGACTTTTAGCTATACAATTATGTAGCTAAATATGTTTACTAGCAAACCAAAATACCAAATAATATTAGTGATACTAATAATTATAATAATAATATAAATATTCACAAGAGGAGAAGGAACAAAGGCTAGTGTTTTGCTTTTCAATGTTATTCAAGAGGATAAATAAAACAGTTGGTAAAACAAACACGATATAAATCCATTGGTATGATCTTCAGTCCTCCTGGAACAACTTTGCAAGGAGTTCCCTCTCGTACACATCAAGTAGCCTATCCTATGGATTCCACACACATCTCTTTTGAGAGTATGCTCCACAAATCCCTCGGCCTTAAACCTGTTACACTTCATAGGATCTTGCCAAATGAGATTTCATGACCTTGAGTATGTATATACCATTTCCATGCAGCTGCTTGGCTATAAAAGCTTGCTGGTCCTTCCAAACCTCATCTTTTAAAAGCCTCTTGAAATGCCAGGATGAGTACTAGAATGGTGAAGAGAAAAGCTTTGGATTTTTGGGATCGATACAATTGTTGCGTTTTGACTGATTTACTGGTGTTGACCTCTGGAGGAGCTGTGAGCTATGTTGTGCTGTGAGAATATCAAAACAGCAATGGATAGATATTTATCTTGTGTTTCTTTTTCCCACTTTTTTGCAAAAGGAAGTAGTTTGTGAATGCTGATGGTTTGTGTCTCCATGAGCTTCATGACTCGCATTCAATGAATGCCAAGTTTCCAGAGGTTTGAAAAAACGAGTAAAAAAGTTTTGTTTACTAGAAGTACATTAAAATTGAGTCTAAAACATCAAATTAAAAATGTTTTCTCTTTTTGAAATATTTGTACCTAAAGCCTTAAAGCCAAAAGTACCTCTTTATTTTCTAAGTCAAGGGTTAGGTTATAATCTTTCTCGCTTGGATTTTTCTATTGTCGAAGCTCTCGTCAGGTAAGCTATGGTCTCTCGCGCTCACGCCGCCCCAACGCTTGCCCACCGAGCTCCAGCGCCCTGGCATGGCGGCCATCACCGAGCTTCACACCCGTGAGCTCCAGCTCTAGCTCCAGCACATCGAGCACACCGCCATGGACACCATTCTCGAGGAGGCCACGAGCCAGCGCCAGCTTTAGCTCCAGTTCTTCAAGGTGATGCTCCAGTTCGAGCCCCAGCGCCAGCTGCTTTCGTTCACCCTGCTCGCGGCCACCCTGCTCATCTGGCTCCAGCGCCTGCTATCCTTGATCATGCTCGCCACCACGATCCAGCTCCAGCAGCAGCGGTGTACCATCATCATCACGGTGATGGAGCTCCTCTGGTTGTTCACCACCATCACCATGGTCACCACCATGGAGGACGCCACCACCACCACCACCACCACCACCACTACCACCACCACCACCGTCGCGACGGTCACGACGCAGCACTGGCCACACCAACACCCGTAGTTACAGTGGTTCAGAGGACGCCGTGGTCGCTGCTCCAGCTTCTTCTCTGGGTTTTGGTTGCGATCTTGGTGCTGCTCGCGTGCTTTTTGCTCATGCGATGGATGTTATCTCGAAGGAAGCAGCACAGTAATGCGATCTTTCAGGAGCAGATCGAAGTTGTGGTGGATGATTCTCTGACTGAAAAGAAACAGCTGGAAGCTCACGCTCGTGGTTCGCACAGCAATGGCACTCTGGGATTCTCCTAAAGTGTCCTGCCAACACTGGCAGTGACGCATAAGTCAGCACAGTGCATGCGTTGTCACATGGAAGATTGTGTACAAACAATCTTCAAGGAGATGAAGTTGCTGAGCAAGAAGACAGCAGGACGGATGGTGATCTCACCCAGAGATCACATACAAGGGTCGACTGGTGGAAGTCACCAGACTTGGAAGTTATTGCACAGCTGGCTCGGAACATGGACTGGAAAATAGAGCAAGAACCTACCAAGTTTCGATTTGTCTGAGCTATCCTCTAGAGGTGACGGGGGAGCAGACGTTAGTGTACCTCCAAAGGCCAGAGAAGCTGCTTGAGACGAAAGGTTTGAGAAAAGGTAACGTACTACTTTTGCTCTCTGTTCTTGCAGGCGCTCAAATCTCAACTTCGATGAGAAGAAGCAGAGCAGGGCATAGCGGCCAGATAAGTTTCTCAACAGTCAAGAGCATCATAAGCCAGGAATCAAGCAAGTGCAAAACTGACACTGCGGCTTGCAACACAGGTTGTTCGACAAGATGGGACGAAGAACAGGATAGGTTGGTCTACCTCGCAAATTGTGAATAGGAAGCCGATGCATTCGTCGCGTGGAAGCATCAGAAGTGTTCTGGAGGACGAAGAAACACGACATTGGTTGCCTGGAACACGAACATGCACGTCTTCTATCAGATGCAACAAGAAGCTGGCCTGCCTCCAAACTCTGAGACTTTGCATGGAGCAGCAAACCAAGAACAACCTTTGCTCTTGAGTGCTACGAGCAAGCCAGCAGCCAAACGCTCAGACTTTCATGGTGGCGCTCAAGGCACGCGGCGACTTAGCAGAGAAGAGGTTCCACTTGCAGATCTGGGAGAGAAATCTTGACGGAATCCACTTCTCAGTGTGCTCGCTCAATGAGAGAAAAGCTTTTCTCGGGAGGTCGGTAAACAATGTTGCAGGAAAGAGTATGATGCAAGGTTGATGGAGCCGTCAATGAAACCCAAACAAAGATGGTACGTGAAAAGATGCGAAAGGATCTTATGGTGAAGAGATAAAAAATATGAGAGACAATACTTATCTCTTAATTAATTTGCAGTCGTATCAATTTAATTAATCAATAGTTATAAACATATTTAAGATTAATATTTCAATAGTAGAAACAAGAATATACTAGAAAGTGTTTAGGAAAGTTTATAATTTATAATTAAAAATATTAATCTAAATGAATAACAACTATTAGATTTTAAAATATCCTAGAATCTTTAAGAATATTTTCAGCATATTCAATACTGCTACAGGTTTGCTTAAGCAAACCAATTATAGGTCTATAGTGTTTGGTCACTTTCAACCTATACAGGCTTATTCACAAACCTATTTACATTAATATATAGAACTTTTTTTTTCTAAAACTTCTTTGATTAAGCCCATATTAAAACTTGGGACTTAAGTTTCTCCAAGATTTTGTTGTCAATTAGACGTAATATTCTTCTTTCAACCATGCTCTGTATAAATATACAAACTTTATAATTACAATTCAAGTTCTTTAAATCTTTCTTGATTTAGTATTAATAGATAAGAAACAACAAACATATGAAGATTATAAATACTTGGTCAAAGGAAGAAAAAATAATACTCAAAGATATTATAATAAAAGATCAACATCAAGCAGCAATACTATCATCACGATATAATTTATAGTTATGGAAGTGATATTATAAATGGGAAGCTTTACAACATCATAATCAACCAATTTCCAATTACATATAATTCTTTAAACATTAAAATTCTAAAATCTTTCATCCTTTGCATAGGATGGATTCAAATGTTATATTTGGATTAATCATAATGTCTGAACATGAGGTTAAAAAAATAGATATTGGTATTGTGTTTGAAATTAAAATAAACCTTGTCTATAAATTACACTGGCATTTCATATAATTACACTCAAAGAGACTTTATAGTAATAATTAAAATCTTAAATATATAGCTTAAAAAATTAGTATAAATACTAATTATTAAATATTAAAATAAATTTATTCTAAATTAGGTGATAGCGACTCCCAAAAATATTAGATACTGTGAGTGCTTGGAATATGGAAAGGGCATACAGAAAATATGCATATCAATTAGCCCAAAAACCCTAGCTTATATACAAGAGCGAGTGGTCCAAATTGAAATCAATCTGACAATTACTAAAATCCCATTATGCTAAATTAGTATACGGCATTGTAGCCATACACTCACATCATCCCCTCCTCTCGGAATAATGGAAGACCATCAGGGTTCTCTTGTAAATGGGCCGGGATCTAGAGGAATATCAGGAGGAGGTATTGGTGAATTTGTAGGTGGTATTAACTACTCATAAAACCTTTATATGAAGTATTTCAATTGTTATATATGCATAATCTTTGGAGGATCGACTTACTGAACATTATGCCAAACCTTATAAACTTGTGGTCCAACTTGTCGCAATACCTAATATAGTCCTTTTCTCTGAGCAAGGAGCCTTTTAGATAAACCACGTACCATAAGATGGGGAAAACGAACTAACACCAAGTCATCCACTTTATACTCCGCAGGTGGACAATGATGGGAATTGTAGTGCCATTGTTGTCCCATTTGTATGCGGCCTAAGTGTTCGGCAGACTCTACTCAGACAAGTGGAAGAATGCTCGTCAAATACTTAATATCGGTAGCTCGTGGCAATCACAAAGGTAAACCCATCTTTGTTAGTAATATTGGATCATAACCATATAGGAGTTTATATGGTGAAGCACCAACAAAACTTTGCATCCCTGTGACATATGCATGTCAAAGAGACGGCAAATAACCATCCCAATCCGAATGCTGAAAGTTCACATATTTTGCAATCATCCATTTGAACATTTGAACGAGCCATTCCACCAAACCATTTGATTGTGGACCATAAGCACTAGTGAAAGTGTAGCATATCCCTAACCGAGACGTCAAAACATGAAATACCTCAGAAGACCATTATTTGAAAGAATCTGCTCTAGATAAGAATGCTAGAACACCACTCGATTGACGAGGAAGTATCCAACAGCAGTTGTAGAGGCGCTAGTAAAAGCACTAACTTCCACCCAACGAGTCAAATAGTCAGAAGCAATAATAATATACTCATTGTCAGTAGTCGACTATGGAAAAGGTCCCATAAGATCAAATGCCACCAACTCAAATGGACGGGAAACTGCAATTAACTTTAACTGTCTTTCCGCAGCACGAGAGGGGGGTATTACGAGCTTAATAGCAAACGCAATTACGCACATACTGGATAATATCATGTCGCATCTCTGGCCAATAGAAAGACCTACACAGCTTCTCGGTTATACGACGATGTCCCATATGCCCATCTAGAACAGGAGAATCATGGTAGGCATGGAAAAACTACAAAATAAAGACAAAAGGCACCACCAGCCGTAAATGATCATTAGGATCTGTCTCCACAAAAAAAAAAAACCATCTTCAAGGTGATACTGAAAATGTAAATGCCGGAAAGGCAAGTCATCAGCAAGTGATGCAGGATTTTCAAACCCATTTCGAAGCTTTTAAATCCACGGCTCAATCTTTTGAGCCTCGCGAACCTCATCAAGAGAAGGTAGATCTTGCTCTGTGCCTTATGGACATTGAATGTTAAGTACAGCAACTGCTGATCGCACAGAATCCTTGTTTAGAAAATCCACAGATGTTGGAACAACAGACTTGTCAAAAATATGAGAAAAGAGTGGAGAAGGAAGAGGAACTCGAGAAAGGGCATCAACATCAGCCATAGAATGCCTTGGGCAATGAACAACATCAAAATCATATATTTAAAGCTTCAAAGCCTACCGAACAATACGACCAACCAAGTTCTTTCGCTTCAATAATGAAGTAACAGTAGTATGATTACCTTCAAGTAACGTCTGAGAACCATGTAGATATGCATGAAGTTTCTCAAAACCCCAAACTACTGCTAAACACTCTTTCTTTGTCGTGGAGTAGTTCACCTTTGCTGGTTGTAATATATGGTTTACAATGGGATGGCACTGACCAAACACACTCGAGCTCTCTTGTATCAACACACCTCCAAGACTAATATCAGAAACATCCACGCGTAAAATAAAAGGTTGAGTGTAGTCAGAATATGTCAAAACTGGAGGAGTCATCAATAGCTTTTTGAAATCCACCAACACCCACATTAATGACTTTTGCAACACTCGCAATGGTGTAGTGCGATCAAAAAGATGATCCACAAAGCGACCAAAATATTACATCTTGCCCAGGAAGCATTGCACATCATTCACATACTTCAGAGTAGAGAACTTTAGAACAGCAACAAGTTTGTTAAGATCAACTTGCAAACCTTCACGAGAAATACAGTATCCAAGATAAGTTATGTCTTTGGACCTAAACATGCACTTCGACTGCTTTAACTTTAAACCAATGTCCCATAGCTGATCCAACACTTTACAAACGTCACGAAAGTGTTCCTCCCATGTCCCCTCCGAGTGGATCAAGATATCATCAATAAAGTCAGTAGTCATCTCTAGCATATTGCAAAGAACCTTGAAAAGCAATTTTAGAAATATCTTTTTCGGCTATCGATACTTGTCAATACCCAGAAGCAAGATCTAGCTTAGTGAACCAATGACTTCGCCCCAGACGATGTAAGAGATTAGCAGTGTGAGGAAGAAGGTACACATCTAGGATCATCACTTCGTTTAACGGACAATAGTCGATGCAAAAACGAATACTCCTATTAAGCTTCGTCATAAGATGAGGTTCACATGCCCAAGGACTCTATGACTTCTGAATAACACCCTATTTCAACATCTTCTTGATATTTGCACATAAAATCTTGATCTCTTTAGGTGATTGATGACGAATAGAAACCTTGATTGGACGAGCATCCCCGGTTGGAATCAGATGACATGTGGCAATATTAGCCCTAGAATATAGGTCAAATTCAAATAGATCAAAATACTCCTTTATAAGTTGGTCAACCATTGCAACACAAAGATTGTCAAAGGGATCAGAAAAGAAAATAGTAGAACAAGACAGAAATATAGGAGGAAGTAGTGGGGGACAAAAGTAATGGAAACAAAGGTGGAAGCAAAGGGACGAAGAAGTACAAAAGTGAGAAGAATGGATAAAATATAAGAAAATATGAAATAAAGGAGAGAAGCCTCAAAATCATACTTGGCATGATTGCGTTGCAATAATCCATATCAAGAATGAGCTCAAAAGTTTGACTCGGCACCACCTATAATGATTGCAACCCAAGCTCAAGATCGCCCACACGCACAATTAAGTCCACCTCATCCCATGCACATGTATGTGTACGGCTATTGCCATGAAAAATGAAAATTACCTCCACTGCACGACACAAGTGTAGACGGCAACGTGTAGCAATAAGTCAAGCAATAGAAGATAAACTTAAACCTATATCAACTAACACAAAGAAAATAATAGAAAACTATTTGTTATAAAATTGAGTTTGGAAAGTAAATATTGGATAAACTGGTGCCAAATGAACCCCTTGATGATACTCCCGAAAAAAAGATGGAGGGTCGTTGACTTATTCGCACAAGGTCCCTTTATTACTTGCGTGACTTCTCATTTCCCAGATGCATCTCACTATCCAAACCTTCCACTGCAGCAACACCAACAGGACATTATTGACGCCAAGGTCTTCACCTAGGAAATGGTGGTTGCCAATCTAGAAACCGCTAACAACGTTGATAAGTGTGACCAACTTCATCAACCTCCATTGGAACATGACTATCACCCACAAGAAGTGGAGTTGAAGGACGTGCAGCAAGAAGAGGAAGAGGCGACATCTCATAATGTTGTGCCAAGCGAAGAGCATTATCAAGGGTGGCTAGAGTAAATGCATGCATAAGTCCGAAAAGATCTTGATGAAGTGCTGCCCACAACATTCATTGCTTGATCCGCTCCAACATATTTGACTCCGCACGAAGCCAGAGGCTTCGGAAACGAATGCAAAATTGCATCACTAATTCAAATGGCCCTTAATGAAGATGATGCAATTGTTGGAAAGCATCATCATAATTGTCAGCATATCTGAATACGCGTTTGAAGATGTTCGGAAAAACACTCCAATGCCCACAGGTGGCTGCACTCAAACCATTGTACCATTGTAACATCGTCCCTTGGAGACACATGGGAAAGTCACACAAACGTTGAACATCATCCCAAGAATGATATATGGCAATCACCGTGAAATGATCGAACCAATGGTACATATCATCCCCAAGATTCCTATGAAAGAACTCTGGCCGAACGCAAAGATTGGCACCAAGAGTAGGAGGAATTGTACCATATGCTGTGAATGCCACCATCAATTGAGTTTGGTTGTTCAATTGCAATCGCATGGCATCAAGCAATTGCACCAACTACTGCTCTAAAGTCAGAAGAGGAGATTGTTGCGCTACCATGAAAATGAATGAAAAGGATAAAATAAAAGAAGAGAAATGAGAAAAAACTAAAAGGAAAGGAAGATCTAAACAATAAAAAAGCTAGGTCTAAACCAAAATCTTGAAAAGAAAGAACAAAAGAAAGGAAATGGAAAAAGCTAGATCTAGACAATACAAAAGCTAAATCTAAACCAAAATCCCAAATTCAAGCATTCCTTAGGGACAATAAAAAATGCCCCTCATTTCCACCAATGTGAGTGTTTGGAATATGGAAAGGGAATATAGAAAATGTGTATATCAATTAGCCCAAAAATCCTAGTTTATATACAAAAGCAAGTGGTCTGGATTGAAACCAATCTGATAGCTACCAAAATCCCACTATGCTAATATTAGTATACGGTATCATAGCCATACACTTGGCCCTCACAATACTTAAATTACTAATTTATTTAAATATCTGTTTAATGAAAATATTGCAGCTAAAAATTTAATAGAATATTCTTTAGTGTATCAGATTATTCTTGTCAACTCCCTTATTTACTAGCTCTCTTTATTAGAAAATCCTTTTATAAACATAATTCTTGACGGTGATAGTTATTTTAAAGAAATACTATTTTAAATTCTTTTTTGAACACTACCAAATAATACATACCTAGTTGGAATAACATCTTCAACACTATTAATGCTTTGCAATTTCATGAGTAATAAAGCACAAACTAATTGAGGAGGAATTAGAATTGTCTATAATAACAGTATAGATAAGGTTTTAGTCATCTAAGAAACTCCATTAAGAGTAGAATTTACATGAACACATTAAAAAAATGTATTAAATACTATAATGAGCACAAGTGGTTGTGCTAAAATTTAAAAGGTATAAGCACTTTAAAAGATGCAAAGAAAGAATACAAGCTTAAACATTTATAGTGGGTTGAAGATAATGTTTACACAGAATATATGTATAAAACTATAGACTTAGCTAGCATGGTGGTTTAGTCATTTTCCACATTTAAGGACTTTAATTGTTTCTCAAATAAGGAATTACTTGCATTGATTTCTTTATTAATTCTCTTTCTTTAGTAAATGAGTTTTAAAATACTTGCTACCTGAGTGTTAACAATAAATCTTATTGGAAGTTACTATATAATGTGGCTATCAAAAACAAGTTGCTCTAAATGCATTAATATGAATTTTGCTAGAATGACTTGGTCATCTCTATTTTACAATAGACCTTCATTCACTTTTATATGAAACGCTAAATTATAAAAACAATACATGTAATTTTAAAGATTTGATGAAATGTTTATCTATTACAACATTGACACAACCTCTTGGTCACAACCTCATGAAATGATGAGATTAACTTTTGATTATCTTGGAATTTAATTTGCAACAAAACTAAATTAGAACCTTGAAATTGTTAAAAGAAAATGATGAGTAAGTGAGCCTATACAATTGACAAATTTGCACTATCCCAAACACGAGTATATAGAACAGCCACAAATTTGTCAATATCAACTTGCAAACCCTCACAAGAAATATTATACCCAAGATAATTTGTATCCTTGGACCTAAACACGCACTTTGACCACTTTAGTTTTAAACCAACTTTCTAAAGTCGATCCAACACCTTATGAACATCACAGACGTGTTCCTCCCACATTCCTTCCTAGTGGATCAATACATCATTAATAAAGTCAGTAGTTACTTTCGGCATATCCAAAAAACTTCGTCTAGCATCTGCTAGAAAGTTGTTGGAGCATTGTTCAAATCAAATAGCATCACCAAGAACTCGTACAAACCAAATAGTGTATGAAAAGAACAATGTGAGGAAGAGGGTATAAATTTGGGATTATCAGTTTCTTTAACAAATGATACTTGATGCTAAAACAAATAATCTCATCAAACTTCATCACAAAATGAGGTTCACATGTGACTTTTGAATAACACCCTTTTCTAACATCTCCTTAACGTTTACATGTAAAATATTGATCTCTTTGGGTGACCGATGATGAACAAAAACCTTGATTTGGTGAGCATCCCTAGTTGGAATAGGATGACGTGTTGCAATCTTGACTCTAAATGACAGGTCAAATTCAAAGAGATTAGTATACTCCTTTATGAAGTAGTTAACCACTACAACACAAAGACCATCGAAAGCATCGAAAAAGGGAAGAAAGGAACAAAATGGAAATATAGAAGGATCTAATGAGGAGATAAAAATGATTGAAGTAGAGGGATGAAGAGGAACAAAAGTGAAAGGAATGAAAGAAATATAAAGAAATATTATATAAAGGAGAAAAGTCTCAAAGTCACATTTGACATAGTTGCACCTTAACCAATCCATACTAAGGATGAAGTCAAAAGCTTAACTTGCCACCACTTATAATAATTACAACTCTAAACTCAAGAGCCATTACCATAAAGAATGAAAATTGGCTCTATCACACAACGCAAATGTAGATGGCAATGTGTGGCAATAGGCCGATCAATAGAAAATAAAAATATGTCTATATCAACCAATATGGAAAGAAGAATGAGAAGCCTCAAATGAACCCTTTGATGATACTCCTAAAAGAAATATGGAAGGGTCATTAACTTATTCGCACAAGGTCCCTCTATTATTTATGTGACTTTTTGTTTCTCGGAAACATCTTGGTATCTAAACTTTCCATTGCAGCAGTACCAATAAAACGTTATTGATGCCAAGGTCTCCACATAAAAAATGGAGGTCACCAATCCGGAAAATGCCGACAACACTGATAAGTGTGACTAACTTTATCATACGCCCAACAATAGACATCACAGTCACGATCACGTCCTCGCCCTTATCCTTGAATTCGGGTAGCAGCAGCATCAACCTCCATTGAAATATGACCATCTCCCACAGGAAGTGGAGTTAGAAGGACGTGCAAAGAGAAATGGAAGAAACAACGTCTCATAATGTTATGTCAAGCAAAGAGTATTGTCAAGGGTGGCTAGAGCAAATGCATGCACAAGTCCTACAAGATTTTGACGAAGTGTTGGCCATAATATTCTTAACTTGATCTGCTCTGATATATTTGGCTCCACATGAAGTAAAAGGCTTTAGAAACAAATGCTAAATTGCATTACAAATTCAAATGGCCCTTGGCGAAGATGATGCAATTGTTGAAAAACATTATCACAATCGTTGGCATATCTAAATGCACATTTAAAGATGTCTAGGAGAATGTTTTAATCCTCACAAGTAGTTGCATTCAAACTATTGTATTATTGCAATGTCATCCCTTGAAGACACATGGGAAACTTATGCAAACACCAAATATCATCCCAAAAATGATATGTGACAATCACCTTAAAGTGATCAAACCAATAGTACATATCATTTCCAGATTCTAACAGAAGAACTCCGGTCGGATGCAAGGATTGATAGCAAGACCAAAAGGAGCTATACCATATGCTATGAATGTTACCATCAACTGAATTTAGATTATTCAATTGCAATTACATACCATTGAGTAATTGAATCAATTGTTACTTCAAAGCCAAAGGAAGAAATTACTACTCTACCATAAAGATGAATGAAAAAGAAAGAACAAAAAGAAGAAGTTAAGAAAAAGTATATGAAAATGGAGATTTAAACAATGCAAAAGCTAGATCTAAACAAAAATTCTAAATCCTAACAACAATCAAAGTTGCCCTTTATCTCCACCAATGTGAGTGCATGGAACCTCACAATTAATAAAAAATACAAGATTTATTTCAATATTAAATGGAGAATATCCTAGAATATACAAGCATATTCTATATATATATATGATGTAGTGGTATTATAAAGTTTATAAATTTTAAAGTATTTATAATTTATAAACATTCTATTGTTTGGTTTAAATTTAATTTCTTTTCAATAAGAAGTTCGGATCCCTGAATCATTAGTAAGCAGCAGCAGCAGCTGTGCGACTTTTTTCCATGTTGCACGATCATACATCTGGACGATGTGGCATCCCAAACAAGGCGTTGATCCTTAAAGCCCAGTCATTGTGCCAGCTTGTACTCTTGGCTTTCTTTCCAGCAAAACTATAACTACAGGCCGAGACAAGAGGAGGAGAAGGAAGTTCATCTGTGAAGAACTATCCAGCAAGCGCTACAGCTCTGTGGACAAGTTCATGCTATGGAGGTTTGGAAACAAACGTGGCAACCTCGAAGAGACGAGTACAGTGGTATTGGGGCAAAGCTTTTCAGACTAATGAGGCTAGAAGGTGTCCGAGTTGACAAAATTGCGTTCACATCGTGCCGGCAGCAGCAGCCTCAAGTATGGATTGCTGCTGCATGGCAATCTCAAGTCTACATAACAGCTTCAAGAAAAAAGCTTTGCACCACCTTTCTCAGCCTTGGTCTGTGTCGACGTGGTCCACAAGCAGAGCAACATCCTCTTGACTCAGGCTCTCGGCTCTTGAGCAGCCTCTTGCTCAAGGTCGGGATGGCGCAAACGTTTGACCGGAGCAAGGACGGGCTCCAGAACTGATACATTCCAACCATTAGATTCTGAATGGCGATCACGTAGAAAAAAAAGCATTGTTCTAGAGAATGTAATAGCTTGAAGATGTCAGGGTAACCAGTGTACGCCCCGTTTTGTGTTATAAACTATCATGCTGCACTGCTGCTGCCAACGTTGCAGTCATTCACGACATGACGTGTGGAATTTTCTTTCTCTCTTTTGCCGAATACAGATTTGCTAGCAACACATAAGCGGAACCATTCGATGGGTCCAAGCCCAAGACGTTTTGACTCGCAAAACTTCCTCGCTTCTCATCCCTGTGACTCTTACAGGCTCCTAATAGACACGTCCAGTCTAAATTCTCGGCCGCAAATGGCATGGTGGCTATGAGTTCTTCAGCCTCGCTCAAGTAACCAGCTCGACTGAGCAATCCCAGCAAGCAGCTGTAATGCTGCTTCTTGTGGGCCATTTCAAAATCAAAGCAAATCGATCGAAACAAGCTTCTTCCAGAGAACACGTCTCCTTTGTGTGACCACGCCAGGAGCACACACAAAAATGTGACTTCGTCCGGGGTTTCCACAAGGTTCATCTCGTAAAAGAGCTGGATCGCTTCCCTTGACTCTACATTTTGTGCGAAGCCACCAATAATCGAGTTCCAAAGGATTGCATCTTGGCTTAGCAAGCCTTGAAATGTCCTTTTGGATCGATCGAGATGACCGTTTTTGGCGTATGCAGTAAGCAAGGCAGTCCATGATATTAGATTTCTGATTTCCATTCTATCAAAAATTAGTTTCGCTTCTTTAAGGTAACCATGTTGTGCGAAGCTTGACAGCATTACATTGTAAGAACTTAGGTCTTTTTCTTGCATAGAATCAAATAGGCACTTCAATTCCTCCAAATGCCCGGCTTGGGCGTACATATCTAGCATCACATTCCACGAAATTATGGAATGTTCTTCCATTTGATCAAAGATAAGCTTACTGTGCTTAAGATACCCGTTTTGTGCGTAAGCTGACAACAATGATGTTAACGCGTACAAGTTAATCTCGGGCATTCTCTCAAACAGCTCCTTTGCTTTCTCCACTTGGCCGTGTTGGGCAAATGCCGCAATCATTGCCGTCCACGTGTACGTGTTGGTTTCTTTCATAGCATAGAATATTCTTTCGGCATCTTTAGAATGTCCCGATCGCGCGTAAGCTATTAGCATGGCGGTGCACGACACAAGATTCCATTCCGGCATAGAATCGAACATTCTCTTTGCAAAACCCAGATGCCCGCTTTCGGCATATGTTATCATCATGTCCGTCCACGTATAGATGTTCCGTTCCGGAATGGAATCGAACGTCTTTCTGGCATTCATCAGGTGGCCATTCTGGCCGTACGCCGACATCATGGCCGTCCACGCTACAGTGTCGTGTTCCGGAATGGAATCGAACAGCTCTTTAGCTTCCTGGAGATTCCCCGCCTGGGCAAATGCCCAAAACAACGCAGTCCAGGAGACGAGATCGCGCTCCGGCATTGCATCGAACAGAGATTTTGCGCGCGCTAGCCTCCCACCACGCGCGTGCCAAATCAACACCGTCGTCCAGGCCACTAGATCAGTCTCGGGGAATCGATTGAAGAGCTCCTGGGCCTCGTCCAAGAGCCCCAATCGCGTCAGGGCGTTGAGCAGCAGCGTCCAGGAGACAAGGTCCCTTCCGGGCATCGAATCGAAGAATTGCTTGGCATCGTGGATGCTGCCGATCGACGCCAGTGCGCCCAGCATCGCATTCATCGCAAAGAGCCCCCATTCCTTCATGGCGTTGTAGACCGCCCAGGCTTCTTCCAGGTGCCCATTGCGGGTGTAGGCCGTGAGGATCGAGTCCCAGGAGAATTTGTCCCTGCTCTTCATCGCATCGAAGATCAATCGGGCTTGCTGGGCGCTGCCGCATCGCCCATAGGCCTGGATCATCACATTGCAGGTGTAGCAATCGACGTCCAGGCCGTCGCGACGGATCTGGGCGTGAATTTGATGAGCTTCGGCCAGGGAATTGCAAGACCTAAGCCGCTGGATCAAGGAACCTCCCATGAACGACGGTTGAATATGCCTAGAAGATTCTCTCGGGGCATATACTATTTTTCCCTTGGAAGAAATTTTAGGGTTCCTTAGAGAAAATGAGAGAAACGCGTTACTCCAGAGTCCCGACGAGCGAGGGATTGAGCCGATCGCAGGGCGGGAGGAGAAATTTTGATGATTATGGCCCTGCTGGCGAGGATCTGCGGTTTAGGTATGATATCCCCGATCAAGTGCCTTGGAAATCGATCCTGCTAGCAATCGGCTTGCTGCTCTGTGGGACAATTTTCATCGTAATCTCGCATCTGATATTCACGGCTCACATCGGCGGAGAGACATCGCAGGCGTTTGGGTTCTTGCTGCTGGGAATTCTAGTTTTTCTACCAGGTAAGGAGTTTTTCCCTTCTTTGAGTTTCATATCTTGTGTGGCTGCTCGTGGCAGGGTTCTATGAGACGAGGATCGCGTATTACTCGTGGCGTGGGTTCAAAGGGTACTCTTATTCGCGAATTCCAGCTTATTAGCTAGGAGGTACTTGTGTCTATCCTTTCTCGATTTCTCTTAACTCTGAATCTCAATGTATTTTATGCTTCTTCCATCTAGAGTGCTTTTTCCATTTCATCTAGAGCTTTTCTTCCATCTAAAGTGTGCACTGTGCTACCTTCTCTACAAGGAACCCGGTTTCTTGAGAGCCTTCAGCAGACCATAGGAACATCCCCGGTACTTTGCGTGTCTTTTTTATCTCTTCCACAGCTTTGAAAAATTCCGCTCCTTGCACTCCTCGTCCCGAAGTCCCGTCGATTTCTAGACTGACCATCAGCTTGTTCTCGTCGAATCCCTGGGCTATCCAGTGATAGAGTTGCACGTAGTCGTATGCATTGGTGACGTTGCTGTAGGAGTAGAACTGGAAGTTGATGTAGTCGAACTGGTCGCCATAGTACCGGAGGAGGCTCCGGTAGTAAGGGGCCGAAGCTCCGTAAGGTGCGATGGTGGCAACGCTGATCACTTTGTTCCTCTTGAGAGCCTTGATCAGTTCTCCGATGCAAAACGGGAAGAGACGTAAGTTGCTTGGGTCGTCCATGCTTTCGTAGTCGATGTCGACGCCGTCCAGGTGATACTTTTGCACGAGCGCGCTAATGGACTTGACTGCGTTGTCGATCCACAGGTCGGCGTCGGAGGGGTCATACCAGCGAACGATCCAAGGATCCGACTGACCATCGACTTGTAAGCTGTAGCCAGCCAGACTGAGCAGGACTTTGACGTTTTGGTGCTTGGATTTTATCGCAGAGACGCTCTCTGGCGTGAGACCATCACTCCAGTAGCTGATGAAGCTCCCGTTTTGAACGATTCCGGAACGATTTGCGTCGATGGCGAAGGAGAGGATGAAAAAGTGGTCGACATCTGGTGACACTGGAACGTCGTCGAAGGCGGTGGAGTTTCCCATAGCACCAATGTAATCCATGACCACGGGGCGTTGGCCGTATCTGGGAGAAACCAGTTTTCGGAAGCAGGAAGAAGCACAGATCTCCTCGCCAACGATCAAGCTGCTGCAGTTCGTCTTGGGATTGAGGAGCATGAAGTCTTGGAGTGTCAAGTTAAGAGCTTGACTGAGCGACAGACAAGTGTCTCCCTTCTCGATCTCCCGCAACTTGCCACAGGTATGTGCTCCACCTGCTGATTCATGGCAGGGTAAAACCACAGCTTTGAGACCAGTTGCTAAGAAAAAATGGACTTACAGGTGATGGCGGCAACCAGGAAGCACGCAACGAAGAGCGGTGGCTTCATCTCCATCATCCGTACAAGACAAAAGGTACGAAGTTTTATCTTCCTCTCGTTCTTAAGTCGTGGATTTTATAGAGGTTTGTAAGCGAATGCTGTTTTTTTGCAGGCGGCGGCCGTGAGAATCTGGCAATAGAGTAAGCGAGCTCGCGAAGCTGTTAAGTTGGAGAAGAGGAGAAGAGAGAATCATCTTGCGGAAGCATTGAATCTGGGCAGTGTTTTTTGCGACAAAGGTTCCAAAAACTGGGACGATGGATTGGTAAGATTTTTGGATCCACACTGTCTGTCCGCAGCTGTTCAAACACTGTGGGTTTGACAAGTGTTGGATGTTCGTAGCGCTGCTGCTCAATCCTTTTCTTCCTCCAGGTTTGTTGTATTGTTTGCTTTGCTGAGGAAAAAACAATTCGATGAACTCCAAACTTCTTAATGTTTAATGTATCCAGGAATCCATTTTAACACTAATCAAGTATAACAACACTTAAAAGCAAACTAATCCAGGCTTTAAAAAACTAATTTAAAATCTAGTCATCCATTTAAACAACGCTTAGGTGAAATTAATCTGATTAAAACAGAATTAATCCAGTTTAACTAAATGCGAGCATATACCAGAGCTTGACAGAAAATATTCTTATTTCAAATTTCTCGGTTTTGCGCGCCAGACGCCGCCCAGCGAAGAACCACCGATCGCAGCACCTGGGCAGTCGCGCTCGCCGGATTGGCATCCACGAATTGCTGCGCCGCCGCCACCGCCCTCGTCACTTGCCCATGGATCTGGAAGATGCCCACAAACCCCACCCACGCCACCTCGTCGGGCAAATAGGGCATGGCGGCCATGAGCTCCTCGGCGCGATCCAGCTGCCCCACTCGCCCTAGCGCCTCCATCACGCAGCAGTAGTGCTCCAGCCGCGGCGCGATCGAATAGTCGCTCGCCATCGCCTGGAAGATCGATCGGCTCTCTTCCACGAGCCCGGCGTGGGCGCATCCATTGAGCGCGCCCAGGAAGGAGCCGTCGGACGGGGAGGACGATCCCTCGAGCAGCATCGCGTGGAGCAGCGCGACGGCGTCGGCGCCATTGCCGAATTGCGCGTGCGCGGCGATGATCGCGTTCCAGGCCGCGAGATTGCGGTGTTCTTGGGGTTCTTGGCCCTGTTCTTGGCGATCTTGGAGCGCTAGGGTTTGGAAGATCTCGTGCGCTTGATCCAGGCGGCCGTTCTGCGCGTAGGCGGTGATGATCGCGGCCCAGGTGTTGGAATCCTGCTGTGGCATCGCGTCGAAGATCTGCCTCGCGGTCTCGGTGTTCTTGCCCAGCGACAGGGATGTGATGAGGCAATTCCAGGACGCGATGCTCTGGGCGGGCATTCGATCGAAGATGGCTTTGGATTCCTGGTAGCACTGCGCGTGCGCGGTGATGAGCGCGTTCCAGGCCACGAGATCGCGCTGGGGCATGGCGGAGAAGAGGGATTTCGTGGCGGCCAGGTCGCCGCGCTGCGATCGCGCTAGCAAGATCATCGTCCAGGAGACCACATTCCGGGCGGGCAATCGCTGGAACGCCTCTTCCGCTGTAGCGAAATGATTCGAGGACTGGAGGAGAGTCTGGATGAGCGAGCTCCACGCTACCACATCTCTTCCGGGCATTTGATCGAAAGCTTTCTTCGCCGCGGCCGGATTGGAGCTCGCTCCATGCGCCGTGACGATCGCATTCCAGGCCCAGGCATCGCGAGCAGGCATGAGCTCGAAAATCTCCACCGCGCGGTGGATCTGCCCAGCGGCGATCACCGCCTGGATCACGCTGCTCCACGATGCAATGCTTCGATCGGGGCAGTCGTGGAAGATCCCCTGCGCGGCATCCGGGTTGTCAAGGCAAGCCGAGAGGATCGCGTTCCAAGAGACGCCATCGCGGGCGGGCATGCGATCAAACGCTCTATTGGCGAGATGGGTATCCCCCTTTTGGGCATTTGCTGCGACGAGTGAGTTCCAGGAGCGAAGATCTCTCTCGGGCATGAAATCAAAGGTGTTCTTCACGTCCGAGAGATTGGATCCCAGCGAGAAAGCCCAGATCATGGTGTTGGACGAGACAGAATCGCGGCGCGGCATTCGATCGAAGGTGTTCTTGGCGTGGCCCAGATGCCCATTGCGGGCATACGCGGCGATCATCATGTTCCAGGAGGAAAGGCCTGGATGGCGCATCTGGGAGAAGACGAGCCGGGCGTCCTCCACGCTGCCGCACTTGCCATACATTTGGAGGAGGAGTTCGTCCAGGAGCTTGTCCCCGTTGTGATCGCTGTGGAGGATCTCGAAGTGGAGCGCCCGGCCGGTGGCCAGATCGTTGGCTCTTGCGCATGATTTGAGGAGGGTGGCGAAACTCTCCCTGGTGGATTCAACCTGGAAGAAGCTCTTGCCTCCCGTGGTTGATCGAAGGCAAGTTTGCATCTAGACGAACTCATCTCTTATAAGATATTTGGATACTAAAAGATTTTTAAAGGTTTGCTGTTACAAGCGCTATAAGGAATTTGGAGCCTCGCTAGATTGATTTTTCTCCTCGAACTTTGGGAGTTTAGAAGCTCAAGGCTTTGAACCGAGAGCTTGTGCTCAGGTGATGGAGCTCGACGTTCAGGTGGAGAGGCCTTCTCAGTAGTGGAAGACATGGGGCTCATTCTCAGAAACATGCATGCTCAATTCACTCAAACCACACCAGAAAAAATCTCATTTCTCTTCTTCCTTTCTGTTGGCATTGTTCTAGACACATATAATTCGTATTCTATAGAGACACAAGTGCAAGGAAGCCATGGAAGAAGTTGTGTTCATATTTTTTCTAGGAGCACAACTTAGCCAGCAAAGAATGCTCTGGTTTGCGTTTTCTCCGTGGTGAGAATTCTTGCTTCACATTCTGACTTTCGTTACCTATTCAGCGAATAAAAGGGAACAAGCTGCGACGGACAATATGCTAAACGAGATCCTTTTACTTCAAGTTCAACCAGATTACGTGTCCAAACGAGCTCAGTCATATTCCGTCTGTGACGTATTTGCCTTCATTTCCATCCTCCGGACCAATGCAGAACACAACAGCTAAAGCATAGTATGCTTGTTTCAAAGATGGTGCGTCGTTTCCATAGAAGAGCTCCACCAATCTGTGCCAAAAGATAGAACACCTTTTCTGCAACAAAACAAAAACAATGAAGAGAGAAAAAAAAGAAAAGAAGGAGCAACCTTCTCGAGCTCAAAGCGCGCAAGCTTGAGCACCGGGAAGCGCTGCAATCGCTGCATGTCGATGATCGCCGCTGCAAAGGAGAGAGGAGAATAAATGCCAGGGTTCGATCGGCTAGGGTGAGCTCACCGTGAAGGAATTTGCCCACGATTCGCACGATTCTCCTGCCCTGCTTGTCGCGGCCATGGACGCGAATTAGCTGGAGCGCTTCCAGGTCATCGAATGCGCCGCTCGCATCTGATTCCACGGCTTGAATCTCGGCCCCATCTTCATGAATTTATTTTTTCTTAGATGGCCAGAGATCCTCAGCTATATCAACTGCGGCATTGATGCGATATCTTCCTCTTGCTCTCGGATTATCGGCATACACTGCAGCAAGAACAGCAGCTCACGGGACATGAACGGATATTCGTTTTATATATGACTAAACCTTAAACCCTAGTAGGGCTAGATGCGAAGATTTCCAATGCCGGTATGATCGCTGTAGAGCGCGTGGTCGCTCCCATCGATCGTCGAGTGCGTGTTCCCAGCAGCTGATTGATGATGCTCGCCGCCGATGATCGATCCACAGTCAGGGCACTGCGATGTCTGCATTGGGCCGCCGCATTCTCCCACAACATAGACATGACCGTTTGGACACTGGTACCAGTGCCCTCTGGCTGAGAACTCGGCGCTCACGGCTTCCACTACCTGGTGAGTTAGTCGTTTCTCCGCCATTTCTTTCAAGCGTTTGGCGCTACCGTTGGTGCTGTCGTGCTTGAGAACGATCTCACAGAGTCTCACAGCGTCGGAGAATTCTGTCAGGCTTGTCAGTGCCGATCCCCACTGGATGAGCGCTTGGATCGTGAGAGACCGGCTTGGAGCTGCGACAAAGCTCAAGTCTAAGCTGCTGGGGACCGGAGTGTATGGCCTCTTGAGTCGTGGCACTGGCAAACTTCGGATATCTGCGGCAAGGCTGCTTCTCTTGGCTATAAATCGGAGGTGAGTAACTGCGTACCCGAATTCTTTCAAGCCGCATAGAGCTTGAGCCATTCCAAGGTGTGCTTCGAAGTTCCCGGGCTGGTTTTTGATGACTTCCGCAAAAATTTGGAATGCCTGCCTGTATTCTTTCCTGCTTAGCATGGCCATTCCTGCTCTTGTCTGCTCATGTCCATAAACTTTCATCTTGACGAGCTCTATCTGATGCAGTTTTTTCTTCACTACGTTCGCATAGCGGAAAGACTTCCGAACAGGCGTCTTGCATGCGGGGCTGCAAAGAAACAAAAGAATAGATTAACATCGAATCAAGGTGGTCAACTTACCAGAACTTAAGGACGATTGCTTTGGAAGAAGTTTCCGCACTGTCATCCATATCCATCCATTGATCCAGTCCAGTTACTTCGAAGATGTGGCCGCAGTCCAGAAGCTCCACGAATCTGTCGGAACTCTCGCATTCCTCCAACGTCAGCTGTGTGATTGCATCGAAAGTACCAGGTTGGCAAACGCGGCAGGCACTTGGGCAAGGCTCTCCACACAGGCCGATGCAGGGATGACCACAGACGAGCCGCTTCGTGCATGGTCTGTCACAGCGTGGTCTCTGGCAGATCTCGCAGCAGAGAAGCGTGCAACTGAAGTGCCGGCAGTTCCAGGAACAAGGCTCGAGGCACTGCTTGCATGGTGCTCCACAGATGGCGGCGCATCTGCTGTGCAAGCAGCGTTTCTGGCAAGGCTCCGAGCAAGGTGGACATGAAGCGGAGCACCTCGCTTTGCATTGGTGTCCGCAAAAGAGATCTCTTTTGCACGGCCGCTGGCATGGTATGTGTTCCGTTCCTTGCTTGCATTTACCACATGTTCCTTCACATCTGTGTTCGCAGTCTGGAAGGATATCTCTGCACGGCTTAAGGCAGGAAAACGTCCGTGGATCTTGAGGACACATCATCTTCGTCGCATGGCCGCAGGGCAGTTCTTTGTGGACAACTTGCCTGCACGACTTTGCACACGGCAATCCGCAAGGCTCCGGACAGGCATGGCCGCATGAGAGTAACTTCTTGCATGGACTCCGACAAGTAAGTTTCGCAGGATCAGTCGAACACGGCACTGATTGTTCGTGTCCGCAGGTTGGAAGCGTCTTCAGCACCGGTTCTTTGCATGGCGGACAGGCCGGGTCTTCCCTCCCGTGGCAAGACTTCACGCAACGATGGGTGCATCCGTCATATGGCTTGAGGCACATCTTCGGACATATAAAAGTGTCGTGAGATTCCGGGTGACACCTTCTCGGGCAGGCATGGCCACACTCCAGCTGATATTCACAGGGTCTGCTGCAGCCACCATCGCCAACCTGGAGAAAATCCTCGGGATGCTGCACGCTCGTTTCCACACCTGGATGGTTCTGGCAGCAGAGGACGAGCTTGGAGCCCATAAGTCCGTCTTGGTGGAGACCGTGAAGTATGCCTTTCCAGAGAGGACTTTTGAGCGCCAGCAGCTGTGCATTCCCAAAGATATACAGTCCCTTGCGAGCTCTGGAGAGCGCCACGCAGACGCGGTTGCCAGTTTTGAGGAAACCAATGGTGCCTTCGTCTTCCTTACCAGGTACCAGGTTGCTCCGGACCAGCGACAACAGAATGATATCGTTTTCTTCTCCCTGAAAATCATCCACACTGGACACTCTCGGCATCCAACTATCCGTGGCTTCTGAGTTTTCGGCTTCAGGTCCAAGCGGTCTTCCCGTTACCCGGCGACACTGAAAGCGGTCTTTCAGCCTTCTGCTTATCTCCTGGACCTGTCCCTTGTACATGGTCAGTATCGTTATATCTCCTGGGGCGTATGCTTCTTGTTTGAGGAGATAGCTGCAGAGCTCCACAACAAGCTTGGCCTCCGCAAGGTTGACTTTACTTCCAGCTTCGTGACCGGCTTCTTCAGGTGCATTGTGATCGAGGAAGAACAAACTCGACTTGACTCCCTTCACGTCCTCATACTCGAGTACAGAAGGGTGGTTCCTCAGCTGTGGATAGATGGACGAGATCAGCTTCGCAATGCAAGGCTTCATCCTCCTCTGCGTCTTCAGTATGGTGTGCTCGACTCCGCTCTGTACCAGCCTCTCAAACATGGAAACGTCCAACTTATGCCTCTGAGCCAGCCTGAAGGTGGCGACCGATGGCCGCAGCTGCAAGTGGTCGCCGATGAGGATCAGATGTTTGGTATACGGGCTTATGCAAGCAAGGATGTGGCTCTCCAGTACCTCTGCTGCTTCTTCCACGACCACAATCTCAGGTTTGAGCGCTACGAGAATGTCATGCAAACGAGCAGCGGCGGTCGTGGTCATTCCGATGACTTTCGCCCTCCTCAGCAAACTCAACTGGACCTCACTATCTGCTGCCTTGCACTCAATGCAAGCGGCCTCATACTCCTGTTTGAACCTGGTAAGTTCTTTCTGAGCGTTGGCATGTATCTCATCAAGCCAATACTCGTGCAGCCTCTTTCGTTCCCTCAGAGGAAGGCTCCAAACGTCAGGATAATCTACCAGGAGCTCAAGTGGAACCTCGTCACGGTGTGCATTGTTCACAACTGGATCCTGCTGCTGCTCAACTGCTTCAACCGGACGACTCCGACGCCGAGTCTGGACGTGTACCCAACCACCGCCCCCTGGAGCAGCCAAGCCTTGGGTACGTCTCCCTTCTTCGCGGGGAACATTTACCGTTTGGTCATGCAGGTCCGCTGCTTCGACTTCATCATCCAGAACGACATACCTGTTAGCTACTTGCTCAACTCTTCGAGCTGGAACATCAACGTATCTGAGATTTTCAGCTTCCAGCCAGGCTTCTACCACCTTCTTTCCTGCTAATGCGCTCGTGCGTCCCAGGTAGAATAAATTTGTTATCTGATCTTCTGTCGCTACACCGTGAAGAAGAGTTTCTGACACATAGGGAAGATTCAGCTCATCCACACACCGGCGTATTTCTGCCTCTAGTCGCCTCCGGTCGTCTCTAGCAGCCACTGCCTTTCTCACGTAAGCTCCCTGCACATCCCGGTTCTCCCTTGCCAGCTGTACAAGAGTCTGCAGGTTGCGGCCATCTAGCTGCTTGTTTTTGCTTCGACCTCCTATCCTGATCACATTTTTCTCAGAACGAAAAACTCCTTCCAGGAACTGGTCCAGTGCATGGTTCGTATAGCAGACAATCAAAACAGGTCCAAAGAGGTCGGGAACATCTTCTGCAGTGCTAAAGTGTCCTGTCTTTGTAGCCTCCCTCTTTAGATTTGCAAGCAGCAACTTCACGATAAGCATCCCGACGAACGTCTTTCCAGTGCCGGGTGGTCCTTGAATCAGTGCGAGGTTTTTCGTCAAAGCGTGCTTCAATGCTGCGACCTGGCTCGAGTCCAGGGTTGAGTTCCACTCAGGCCAATCTTGCAGTATATGAAACTTGAACTGACCGAATTCTTTCGTGCCTCCAGGGAAAGCAGAGCTGAAGTCGTATCTATCGCCCTCTGCTCTCTGTGACAAGTACGCTGGCTCCTTCACATGCTTCTCTAACGATATCAAATGCGACTTGAAAGGTATGTTTTCCATGTCCTCTCGTTGCAAGCTTTTCAAAACATGAGAATAAGCTTCGAAGTATGCTGCTGCAGACTCGACCATGACGTATTTGGATGATGCGTCGAGATCACTTCCATCTAAAAGACGAAGGTCCACCATATTCTGAGCCAACTCTTTCCTTCCTGCCACCGTTGCCCAGGTAATGGTCTGAAAGTTATCCCTTGACATGCACAGCAAGGAGCCAAACATCAACCGTTTGCTCTGCTCCCAGTTTATCTCCCTCGTTTTGTTCCTGACTTTCTCTGCAACGAACGACACCTTGTTTTCTATCCCGTTTAGTGTGAAACGTACTCCTTTCAGCTCCACATTGCTATATATCCTCACCTCCGCAAAGTATCCTCCCTGCCTGTTTATGTACTGCTTTATCCCTTGCCTGAGTGGATTGATGAAGTCCTCTCGCAGCAGCCGGAAGTGCGTCTCTAAGTACTCCAGAACTGAGGTGTAACGAAGCCCAACTTTGTTGACCGGAACTGCGGTTGGGATGACGCTGAGGAGCTCGTCCTTGCTGGGAATTATCGGTATCTTGCGGAACTCCGGTCCCTGCATCGTCATTCCACGTAAGTTTTTCGAAAAACAATCTCTTTTCATCAGAACTTGCCTGTAAACTTGCGTCAGGATCTGATGTGGCCATTTGCAGCCAGAGTTTTCTCCTGTGCTCGAGCAGTACGCCCAACCTTTCGGCTAGCTCGTCCCTCAGGGGCGTTTCCGGAAGCTCTGCGATCAGCTTCTCGGCGGCGTCTAGGGGGAGATACTTCCATCCATCGGAAGTTCGCAGCTGCAGCTCTTCAATCAGCAACAGGTATGGCTTCAAACCTTCGTCCGTGCGTGGCATCTGATTGTTCATGTGAGCTTGGAGCTGCATCGCATACCTCGACTCGGCCAGAGATCCATATATCTTATTTGTCTCGTGCCTGAGCATGCTAGACCGCATTTCATCCCTGGTCAGCAGCTTCGCGAGCATATCAGCCGCCTTGCGCGTGAGCTGCAAGCTTGAAGCTACCTTGCATAGCATCTCTAGTCCCGGTGGCGAGCTCAGCTCCTCGATGTTGTCTGCCGGGGATCTTCCTATCAGATTCTCGAGCCACCTCTCAATCGACCACGCAGACAGCAGCACCGGTCTCACGATGCTGGTACTTCCGGTGCTGCTGTTATTGCTCGAGTGTGAAAACTTGCATCTTAATCCATTTCGGCAGTAGCCACGCTGGAAAAACTTGCATGGTCCTGCCTGACTGGAAGGCTCTGCAGGAGCAAGACCCGTCGCCATTGCTTTCTCTCGCACCGAAAACCTTGGCACGGCCTGGCTCGCAGACATGTCCCCGAGTGCTAGTTTCAGGTCCTCGTCCGTCTCGACTGTGATTGTTTCTCCTTCCGAGTCGCCGTAGCTGATGACGATGCCGCTCGCGCTCTTCAGCTCGCTGAAAGTTTTCTTGATGGTTTCCACCAGAGCCTGCATGCTTAGCTGCAACGTAACCATCACTAATCTGATGCTTTCGTTGTGACACAGCTTCAAACGAAAAGCACGACTGCAAGGTTCTTCCTGGATTCACAAGGCGAAAAGAAAAAAAGGAAGGGTATGGATTAGAGAGAGAGTTTTTTCTTGCTTACCATGGTTTCTTGCAGAGCAGCTGCCGCATGTCGATCACTTCCTCTCCTTCCGCTTGCCATGGCGTCTCGATTCCAAAGGCTTCCAAGACTGTGATCACAGCGTTTTATCTCCTAAACGGCCTCCCGCCCGCTTTCATTACGGTTCACTGGCATTTATTTTATAGATGATCACGCTTGAGGCTTTATTCGCTGAATTCTTTATTTGAGGCCAACTCAGTATTCCATTAGAGCCCTTCACTTTAGGTTCTCTTTGCCCAAAGTCCCTCCCAAAGTTAATATGGGCGGCAGATGTGATTCTGGCTTTACATCTGTTTTATTCCAATCCCTGTCCAAGGTACAATGTCGGCTGCATCCCACGATGCTCGGTGTTAGTGCGTGTTCTGGAGTCCAGAATCTAGACCATCTTTGACACAACATGCATTCAACGTTGTTTACAATGTTCGTAGGAGGACACACACTGTGGTTTAGATTGTACTCGTGTCCATGTAGTTAACTCTCTAGATTCAATTACCTTGTGTTTGAACGTTCTTAGAAAGCGTTGCAGCGAATGAGATTGATCAAGCACACTGATTGGAAGGAAAGTCACAAGCTATATCTGTTCCTTCAATTTTCCCAGGAATTTGATTGTTCATGAAGAAGTTCGGTCGATATGAAGATGACGATACAATCAAGTGACACATAAATTCTCACAGTGCGTGTGCACGTGGATTTATACGCGTGTGAAGATTAGAATACGACTGTGTCACTCTGGCCTGGAGAACCATGCAAAAGTAAAGGAAAATTTGAGAAAAAGAGAGTTTTTGTGTGTCGCCGCGAGCTCCATTATCTGGAGCACAATTTCTCGGTTCAAAGCCTTGAGCTCCTCTGAACTCCCAAAGCTCGAAGAATTCACTTGTAAAAAAAGGTCGAGAAGTCCGAAGGCTACTTTCAGGGCAGCTGATGAGAGTGCAGCTAGGAATAAGAATCAGTCGAGCTTGGAACAAATGCCCAAACTGGGCAAATGGCTTGCGCGGAGGGTGAGAAAGAGGAGCTCGACGGGGAGACAGAGTTGCTCCTTGCACGCCGACATTTTGGACAGAAGCCATCGAACTTGCTGCGGGCTGACGGCGGAGATGCTCAACGCGTAGAGCCTTTGGGGCTGCAATACGGCTGGTGCTGAAAGAAGCTGGCGGAGGCCTGCAAAACAAGCGGATGGAGTGCTAGGCGCGCCCACCTGTTGCTTGAGGAACACGACATGATCTGGATGAGCACCTCATCCGGCACAGCAGCACCGCATCAAAACCAAGAAAACGAGAAGATTGAGCTCGAGCTCCGTTGTGACCTCGATGTGCAGAAAAACCTTGTTGCTAAAAAGCTATGAAAAGCTATTACCCTGTCATGGTGAGGATGAGGGCCTGAGCTTTTGTTCAGATCTGGCTCGAGCATTGGAGCTAGGTCAAGTGTGCAAGCAGTGGAGGAGCTACATGCCGAGACTGGAGCTCAACTTTGTTTCCTGATGATCCCGAGGTGATCGAGGCTGCTTTGTGCAGCACCCTGCGTGAAAGGTCGCCGCCTGTCAACATTTCTAGGCTCTTTGAGGCTTTAAAGCAGGTTTCGTTTTGTATCCAACGGCTGCAACCTGCCCGAACTCACACTCTTTCTAGAAATCACGTATCCTAGAGAAGTTGAGCTGGACGGATTGGTTCCCTGCTGCTTGAAGGTGAAGTCAGTTGGTTATGGAAAATCCAAGAAGTTTTCCAAGTTTGTGAGTTCGTGCCCTGCTCTAGAGATGCTTGTGCTCTACTGGTCAGCCGAAATCGTGCTCCAAAGTTCCAGTCTCAAGTTCCTTAAGTGCCTTGGAACTACGTGTTATGACAAAAGCCTCATACTGAATGCTCCCAACCTCGGATATGGGTATGTTTTGGTGGAGTAATGGAAGATTGGACTGCATAGTTTGAGGCAGCTAAGCTCATCTGCTGAGGGAAACTGGTGGTTCATGGCTGGCGTGCAACATCTTTCTGTCGAAAGGCTTCCACACATCGGAGTGTCTCATGTTTGATATTTGTTTATTGACAAGATCGTGGAGGCATTAAACTCTTTTGATTCGTGGTTTTGACTTTCGGCCAGCCGTAACGAACCGAAAATTTGAACTGAGAATGCCGTCTTTGGAAAGGGTGGTCGGAGACTGCCATGCTGCAAAGCAAGCTACCGACATAGAAAGCTTTGTTTCCAGCTTTCTCAACTTAAAACGATGTTGTTTTCAACAGGTACCAAGCCATATATTGTTCATGTAATGCCTGACACTTCCGGCATCAGCTGTGGAGATTTGTGAGTGCAGTAATGCAACATTTGGAAATGGTAAATGCTCTGGATGAGACACTGAGAAACGTATGTTTATGATTCCGAGCTATCGCAAGTCTGTCAAGCTCAATCCTGAAGAGTTCGTGACAGACTTCCATCCAGAAAACTATGGGATTTTGGACATAGTGAGGGACACACTAGTCCCAAACGCAACCAACCTCAGCTGCACAAGCTGAATCTATACCGAGCTGGGGACTACTTCAAAACAGACATAGATACACCTCAGGATGGCCTCGTTGCATCTCTGGTGTAGTGCTTCCGGGCAATCACAGTGGTGGGAAACTTATAGTGCGACATGGAAAAGTGGAGGAGACACTTCAAGTCGAGGAGAACCAGAGCAGCAACAATATCCACTGGGCAACGTTTTATTCTGACTGTGAGCATGAAGTGGAGGAAGTTAAATCGGGATATAGGCTCACGTTGACATTCAAGAAGTGTCACACTCTCATCCCAAGGACTATAGCTTGTTTTTTAGGGTTCTGTATGAATGTAGTATTTTTAACCATTACTTAAGCTTGTTTAAATTTAAGAAATTAATCGCTAAACATGTTTATAGTTTAGAAATATTTATTTAAGCAAACTTGTGAGTGGTAATGGATATATTTAAAATATTCTTAGATATTTTTGGGATATTATACCATCTAATGGTTGTTATTCGTTTAGATTAATCTTATATTTATATCCTAAACACTTCCCAGTATATTCTAGTTTATTTTATGGTTGAAGATTGTTTTTATGAATTATAAATTTTGTTGATAACACTACTAAACGTTATTGCAATTTTAGTTTTTGTATTTATATATTTGAAATTGTTATTTTTTCTCCAACAATATTCAACAGTAACAGCATCATAATCTTTCTGAATGTCTCATGCAGAGCATCTGCCTTTTCCAAATGTTGCATTACTGCACTCACAAGCAAGCTTCTCAATCTCCGCCAGAAGTGTGATAGAAATCAGGCACTACATGAACAATATGGATTAGTACTGGTTGAAAACAGCATTATATCTACTCACCTGCTGCTTTGTTGAGTATACAATTCGTATGTCATCAATTTTGAACTGGTTGGCCTGGAGGAAGCTCAGGTAATGTGCACTCATCCTCAAACGGTGGAACAAACTTGATTGCTTGAACAAGCTTTTTATCAGCTTCGGAACGTGCTATTCTTACTCGTGGATCACACGGCACATTCTTCCTATACCTGGAAGGCAAGTTCATGAGCAGAAGGAGCTCCAACTTAGGTGATGAGTGAGGATAACGGAAACGAAGCTTTCTATGTCAGTAACTTTCTTTGCCGCATGACAGTCTCTGGCCACCCTTTCCAAAGACGGTATTCTCAGAGAACTTGTTTGAGAATTTGGTATAATCTGCCACAAATTAAGAACCATCTAGAAACCAACTGCCAACCAAAAAATGGCTTATACCTCGACAATGTTGCCAATAAACAAATCTCGAACATGAAAGACATGAACAGCGGTAATATCTTTGATGCGTGAAGCGTCTTTGACAGAGAGATGTCGTACGCGAGCCATGAGCCAAACAGATGAGCTAAGCCTCAAGCTATGCAGCTGGTTCAATCCTCCGTTACTACTAACTTCCACATCCAGGACTTCAAGGTTCGGAGCATTCAGTTTAACGCTTTTGTCATGACGTTCAACTCCAAGACACTTGAGAAACTTGAGACTGGAACTGTGGAGCATGAATTCGTAGAGCAGAGAATCTTGGCCAGTAGAGCACAAGCATCTCTAGAGCAGGGCATGAACTCACAAACTAGGACAACTTCTTGGATTTTCCGTAGCCAGCTGATTTCATCTTCAAGCAGCAGCGAACGAATTCGTGAAGCTTGACTTCTCGAGGATACGTACCTACAATCGATTCACAGGAAATCGAGAAAGAGTGTAACTTCGGGCACGCTGCAGCCACCTTACAGCTGAAAGACCATGGTATGCCGCCGTCGGAAATATAAAAGTCTAAAATCTCAAGTGATGCACGAGAGTGTAAATAGTTCAAAAGCTATGAAGGAAAGGGACAGACACAAAACGAAACCTGCTTGAGAGCAGCTTAGAAATACTGAGAGGCGTGTGTTGATGCGGAGACGGTGAAGGCCAGGCCTTTCACGCAGGTGCTGCACAAAGCAGCCGATTCTTTGGATTTGCTCATTAACTAATGAAAAATTGGCCATCAAACCCAGAGGTTCGTTAGCTGCTGTTCGAGTCAGGATCGCAAGCAGTGGAGGAGCTACATGCCTAGACTGGAGCTCAACTTCTTGCGCAAGTTTCCCGACGTTCAAAGGTAAAAGGTAACTCCAAAGTGGTAAAAGAAGGTTTTGTGGCTCTCTTGCACGCAAAGATGTGGCACGGCCAAGTGTGGAGAGTCACACGGCCGGCACCAGCAACCATCACCGTACTTATGGTGGTGCTTGACTGAATCAAAGGTGGTCTGAAAGTTGTGGTAACGTGCAAGATTTTATGGTGGTGGTCGGAGGAGTCGCTGTAAGAATACGAGCAAGAGCATGTTCTTGAAAGGCATCGATCTGCGGTGGTGGTGATCTCCGTTGAAGATCGAGAAGCTCTCCCTTGAAGACTATATAGTTGCTGGAACTATATGTGGCTATTTTGTGTCAGTAACTGGATCTCCACCTCTTACGCCATCAACCCAAGTAGCTGGATCTACCCTCACTTATGCTGACAATTGCCTTGGCTGCCCCTATCCAGCTCCTCTTCCACCAAGAACAAGGCTAGCTCTATCTCAATGAAATTAATTTGATGGCTCATGGGTTGCGATGGAAAGCGGGAACGAGGCGATGACAAGGTATCTATCATCAAAAGTACTATTAAAGCTTTTTCTTGAATATGCTTTCATTTGGATAGGGACCAGAGCAGCCGATCAAGCGTAGTAAAACATGGATGAAAGCAGATTATATGGCCTTGATACGCCTCAAGCACATGAATACTTGCTGTGCTGGGAAGAAAGGAAAAAGTTGTTATTCTATGTTCAATGGCAGCAGATTGCAAACAAGATGGAAGGTGTAACCATTAGCAGATGCAACTGTGCCTGGCAGAATCTGGTTGTCATGTCCAAGGATCTAGGCGGGACCCTACAGACTATTTCCCACTCTCTAAAGAGGTGAATGGTCACAAGCGATCCTTGTGCATTGCATATGGACCAAGAGATCTTTGAAGCAATGACTTGTTTTCAAGCTTTGCTATTTAGTACACATAATTATTAAAGATGTCCCTTGAAAAATCCTTTTTTTTAAATAATGAGGAATTGAACATATAAAATATTTATTGAAATATATGATATAAAATACTTTTAACAAAATAAAATTCTAACAAATTTAAAACACCTTTGGTTTGCTTATTTATTTTAAATAATATTTATTATTATAAATACAGGTTGTGTATCGAGAGAGAGAGAAACAAATGCTTATCGCATTGTAAATTAAGGCTTTCTCAATGAATTAATAAACAAACATCTCAACTAACCAAAACACATGCAAATGAATCAAGATAAAATAGAAACTTATCAATTGAAGGAGTGATGATGTTAATGTATGTGCACAGACAAAAGAGAATCCATTGATGTTCCATTGAAGTGTGAGATGATGTGTAAGTAAGAAATTAAAGAAAAAAGAAAACAATATAATAACATATTTATAATTTTGTAATTTTCCTTCCTCAACTCACAACTAAGCTTTTTGTGGGGCATTATCACATGAGACTATATTGAAGTGTCACACGTGGCAGTCCACATGATTGGCCACATATAACAACAAATTCATTTGCAAGGAAAATGCATTGAAACTGCCAACAGCTTTGCTAACTTTGACATCCACCACCTGAGCATAGGCAAATGTCAATTTCTAGAGAATAAAGGTAGAAAAGAGAACAAGTTTTGTAAGTTCCTCTTGACATCAATAACTTTCTTAAAGTTTTCCTGGAAGGTATTTAATATTTAGAAAATATCTGCAATTTCTTTGTTCTATTGGTTTGTTAACATCCTTTTTCTACTAAGAATGGAGGTTTTCTTATTCATGTTAAACGGTTTACTTCCACCTAACCTTGTATTGAAGAAAAGCATCCATTGCCTCAAAAACATCTTGGTCCATATGTTTGTGGATCCCACAGCCATAATAGTATTCTCTAGAAAGTGGGAAATACTGTTCAGGATGCCTACTGAAGTGACACTTCAGACTCCTGTACATTATAACAAGAATCCTCCATTCACGGGAGCATTGGCTACCGGTTCTGCTTTGGATTTTCTCCGCAATCTCCTCCAATACAGCTTCACGAGACAAATTCCTTCTTTCTTCTGGCCTCCGCAGGTGTTCCTGGCGCTTACGTATCAAGGCCATATGCTCTTGTTTGCTCCATCCTCCACGACGCTTGATCGGCTCCTCTGTTCCCTATCAGAATACATTCAAGTGCATATTACAAATATTTAATTAAAGAAATACCTTGTCATCATCGCCTCGTGCACGCGTTCCATTTCCATCGCACCCCATCAATGAACAAGACCTAAAAGCTAGCCCACAAAACCTAAAAGCTAGCCCCAGTGACACCACAAAACCCTAAAAAGTGTCAAATGCCACGTGGTCAGCGAGATTTTTATAAACCCCGGTATTTTTGGCATCCGCCTATTATGAATAAGAAACACAAAAGTTTATACTTATACATAAAAGCCATATTTTCTTTGATTCATGGCCTTGCGAAGCTGGGTGCGAAGGTGTAGGCCCGAATGTCTGGAAATTCAGATCTCCCATAGTTGAGACTGGCAAAGAAGACCAGTTCCTCGTCCGAGTGGCCACAATACTCCCACTTCTTCTCCACCAAATGAAACGCTAACAAAGGATACATGCGGCTGGAGACAACGATCACATCGCCTGCTAGATGGGCCATCCACTGTTCACCATGAATGTCAATGTCATCAAGTGGCCACTCACCACCAAGTATTTCCCGGATGAGAGTATGGCTGAGTGTGAGCCATTTACCAAGCTCTTCATCCTTTTCTAGCACGCTTAGAGCAGCTCTCCGTATCCCATCTTTGTCACCTTCCCTGTGAACAAGCAAAATCCTTCTTCCTCTGTAAAGAAAACATCAAACAGGCCAGTTCAAGCCCTCCTCACCTGCCTCCAAAATACTCCCGTCCCAGTAGCCGAAGGGATCTTCACTCACCACTTCCCGCTTCCATGACATAGTGTCTAGGTCGTAAAAGCCATCCTCCTTTGCCTCGTTTTGGTTGTAACCCGGATTATACAGGTCTCCAGCAGTCGTGGATCCCCCCAGCGCCCAGCTTCCGGAGCCAGAATTGTACTGGAGAATGTAGGCCACGTCCTCTTCATCAATGATGTTAAGCACTGCAATCCGGTAGATCCCTGTCTCAAGATCCACATCCATCGCCTCGATCAAGAAAACCTTCTCGGGACACTGGAGCACCTTCCAAGAGTTTGTGAGCGGATTGCCCACAGCCAGAGACCGTGAGCGAGGCCATTTCGTCTCCGGCCACCCAGCAAGCGTGCCACAGACGAGCCCATTTGCCGTGACATGGCTCGCAAACATTGTAGAGGGAACTCCAGGCGGACCGAGAGGCAGAGATGTGGGCTCGAGTGGTCGGCCGGAGAAAGGGCGCCAGAGGACTGCGGATTGGGCGCCACGGGAAAGAATCGTCCGTACCACCCAGGGAATGCCATGATGCTGCTGCTTCCCGTGGCGATCTAGAAACGAGCGAGAGGAAAGAATGCGGTACCAGGAGCAGCAGACCACTCGCATCCGGGCGACGCTGCGGAAATCGAGTCGCAGGAGGACGTCCACAAGCAATTCCTGCTCCCGGAGCCGATCGAAGGCAGAGCCGATCGCCATGCTCGCTTATGCCCTAAATGAAATTCTTTTAATTTCTTTTCATTACAAGGGCTAAAGTGTGCCACGTGGCATGTTTTACTATAAGTTATCATGTTGCGATGGAAAGCGGTGCCAAGAAGAAAGGAGAAGCTTGTTGTTCTATGTTCAATAGCAAGACAAGATGGAATGTCTGGTTGTCATGTACAGGGATCTAAAGTCTTACTTCAGTTAGCACATTGTAGATTATTTCCCACTCTCTTGAAGAGCAGCAATTGGGTGAATGGCTACAACACCTTATACGGTCCTTTCCACTGCGCAAAGAACCTCTTAAATAAACTATGTACCATAAGATAGGGAAAATAAACTAATATTAAGTTATCCATTTTATGCTTTGTAGGTGGATGATAATGGGAGTTCTATGGTAGATTTTGCTCGGAAAATGGAAAAATGCTCATCAAATATTAATTTCACAACTTAACATCGGCAATTCATGGCAATTGCGAAAGTAAACCTAGCTCTGTTGGTAATATTAGATTATGACTATATAAGTTTATATGGTGAAACATCAACAAAACTCTACACCTCTGTGACATATGTATATCGAAGATATGGCAAATAACCATCCCAATCTGAATGCTGAAAGTTCATGTACTTTGCGATCATTCCTTTGAATGTCTAAACAAACCGTTTCACCAAACTATTTAATTGTGGATGATAAGCACTCATGAAAGTGTGGCGTATCCCCAACCAAGATGTCAAAACATGAAATGCCTTAGCCATAAATGCGGGACTATTATCCAAACAAATCCACTCTAGACAAAAATGCTGGAACACCACTCGATTGAGGAGGAAGTATTCAACAACAATTACAAAAGCACTAGCAAAAGCACCAACTTTCACCCAACGAGTCAAATAGTCAGAAGCAATAATAACATATTCATTGTTAGCAGTCAATCATGGAAAAGGTCCCATAAGATCAAATGCCACTAACTCAAACAGATAGGAAATTGCAATTGACTCTAACCATCTTTCCACAACACGAGGGGGAGTATTACAAGCTTGGCACCAAATGCAGCTATGCATATACCAGATAATATCACGTTGCATCCGGCCAATAGAAAGACGTGCGTAGCTTCTTGGTCACATGATGATGTCCCATATGCCCACCTAGAACAAGACAATCATGGTAAACATGGAGAAACCGTGGAATAAAGACGGAAGGCACCACTAGCCATAAAGGCATCATCAAGATCCGTCCCCACAAAATAAAGAAGGCCATTTTCAAGGCAATATTGAGAATGTAAATGCTAGAATGGCAAATCATCAACAAATGATGCAAGATTCTCAAACCCATCTCAAAATCTTCAAATCCACAACTCAATCTTTTGAGCTTCGTGAACCTCATCAAGAGAAGGTAGATCTTGCTCTACATCTTGTGGGCATTAAACATCGAGTACAACAACCGCCAATGGCATAAAATCCTTATCTAGAAAAATCCACAAATGTTGGAACAATAGGCTCGTCAGAAACATGAGAAGAGAGTGAAGAAGGAAGACGAGCTCAATAAAGGGCATCAACATCAACTATAGAACTCCCTAGGTGATGAATAACATCAAAATTATATATTTGAAGCTTCAAAACCCACTGAGTAATTCGACCAACCAGGTTCTTCTGCTTCAATAATGAAGTAATGCCAGCATGATCACCTTCAAGTAACATCCAAAAACTATATAAATATGCATGAAGTTTTTCGAAACCCTAAACTGCTTGTAAAGACTCCTTCTCAATCATGGAGTAGTTCACCTCCATTGGTTGTAATGTATGACTTATATACGCAATGGGATGGCACTGACCAAACACACTTGGCCTCTCTTGCATCAACACACCTCTAAGACAAATATTAGAAGTATCCACATGCAAAATGAAAGGTTGAATGTAGTCAAGATATGCCAAAACCGGAGGAGTCGTTAATACCTCTTTGAGATCCACAAATGCCTGCTCACAATCCGGAGACTAGATAAAAGATGATATTGATGACTTCAACAACACTCACAACGGTGCAGTATGATCAGAAAGATGATCCACAAAACAACTGAGATACTACACCTTGCCTAGGAAGTGTTGCAAATCATTCACACACTTTGGAGTAGGGAACTTTAGAATAGCCATAAATCTGTCAAAATCAACTTGTAAACCCTTACGAGAAATATAGTATCCAAGATAAATTGTGTCCTTGAACCCAAACATGCACTTAAACGGCTTCAGCTTTAAACCAACATCCTATAGTCGATCCAACACTTTACAAATATCATAGACGTATTCCTCTCATGTCCCCTCCGAGTGGATCAAGACATCATTAATGAAGTTAGTAGTTACCTCGGCATATCACAAAAAACCTCATCTATCATCTGTTAGAAAGTTGTTGGAGCATTGTTCAAACCAAACAGCATCACTAAAACTCATACAAACCAAATGGTGTACGAAAAGCAATTTTAGGAATATCTTTTTTAGCCATCAGTACTTGCCAATACCCAGAAGCAAGATCGAGCTTGGTGAATCAACGACTTCTTCCTAGACTATCTAAGAGATCAATAATATGAAGAAGAGAGTACGCATCCAAGATCATCACTTTGTTTAACGAATAATAGTCGATGCATAAACAAATACTCCCATAAGATTTTGTCATAAGATGAGGTTCACATGCCTAAGGACTCCACAACTTTTGAATAACACCCTTTTACAACATCCTTTTGACATTTGCATATAAAATCTTGATTTTTAACAGGAACTTTGATTAGACAAGCATCCCTAGTTGGAATCGGATGACATGTGAAAATCTTAGCCCCAGATGATAGGTCAAATTCAAAGATATTGACATACTCTTTCATGAGCTGGTCAACCGCTGCAACACAAAGACTGTCAAAGGGATCGGAAAAGGAAAGAGTGAAATAAGACAGAAACATAAGAAGAAGTATGGGGAGACAAAAGTAATGGAAGCAAAGGTAAAAGTAAAAGGACGAAGAGGTATGGAAGTGAGAGGAATGGATGAAATATAAAGAAGTATGAGATAAAAGGGAGAAACCTCAAAGTCACACTTGGCATGATTATGCTGCAAAAAATCTATACCAAGGATGAGGTCAAAAGTTTAATTCGGCACCCCCCACAATGACTACAACCCAAGCTTGAGATTGCCCACACGCACAACTAGGTTCACCTCATCCCATGCATGTACATGTGTATGGCCGTTGCCATAAAGAATAAAAACTAGCTCTACCACACAACGTAAGTGTTGACGGCAATGTGTGGCAATAGATCGAGCGATAGAAGATAAGCTCAAACTTGTATCAACCAATACGAAGAAAATAATAAAAGACTTCTTGTTATAAAAGCGAGCTTAGAAAGTAAACACTTGATGAATTGGTGTTGAGTGAACCCCTTGATGATACTCCTAAAAGAAAGATGAAGGGGTCACTGACTTATTTGCACAAGATCCCTCCGTTATTTATGTGACTCCTTGTTTCCTGGATGCATCTCAGTGTCTAGACCTTCCATTACAGCAGCACTAACAGTATGTTGTTGACACCAAAGTCTCTACCCAGGAAATGGGGCCTATCAATCTGGAAAACATTGACAATGTTGATAAATGTGACCAACATCACATGCCCAACAGTGAACATCACAGCCATGACCATGTCCTCACCCTTGTCCTTAAACTCGAGTAGTAGTAGCATCAACCTCCATTGGAATAGGACCATCACCCACAGGAAGTGGAGTTGAAGAACGCACAGCAAGAAGTGGAAGAGGTGACATTTTATAACATTGTACCAAGCGAAAAGCATCATCAAGGGTGGCTAGAGCAAGTGCATGTACGAGTCCAACAAGATCTTAACAAAGTGTTGGCCATAACATTCCTAGCTTGATCCACTCCGACATATTTGGCTCTACACGAAGCAAGATGCTTCGGAAACGAACACCAAATTACATCACTGACTTAGATAGCTCTTGACGAAGATGATGCAATTGTTGGAAGGCATTATCACATCATGCAGTTGCTTCCACCGCTACTCCAGTGTCCCAGTGTATCCCACTGACAGCCTCATAAGGCCGGCTCCAACACCAGCCTCGGCCCTCTCTGCCTCGTTCAGCTCACTACTCGTGCTCAAGGGCGAGCATGACATGAGAGTCTCGTGGTAGCCGAGGCTTGGCATGTCCAAATGCGTGTTTAAAAATGTTTGAGAGAACACTCCAATCTCTACAAGTGGTTGCACTTAAACTATTATACCACTGTAGTGCCATCTTTTGAAGACACGTAGGAAATTTATGCAAATATCAAGCATCATCCCAAGAATGATATGTGGCAATCACCATGAAGTGATTAAACCAATGGTTCATATCATCCCCATGATTCCCACGAAAGAACTCCGGCCGAATGTGAGGATTGGCAGCAAAAGTAGGAAGAGCTATACCACGTGCTAGCTATCAACTGAGTTTGGTTGTTCAATTGCAATCATATAGCACTAAGCAATTGCATCAATTGTTGCATTAAAGTCAAAGGAGGAGATTATTGCTCTACCATGAAAATGAATAAAAAGGAAAGAGAAAAATAAGAGAAAAGAAAAAAACCTAGAAGAAAAAGGAAATTTAAACAATGCAAAAATTAGATCTAAACCAAAATCCTAAAAGGAAAGAACAAAAGAAAGGAAATGGAAAAAACTAAATTTAGATGATGCAAAAGTTAGATTTAAACTAAAATTCTAAATCTAAACACTCCTCAAGGACAATCAAAGGTACCCCTCATCTCCACCAATGTGAGTACATGGAATATATAGAAAATATACATATCAATTAACCCAAAAACCCTAGTTTATATGGTTCAGATTGAAACCAATCTGATAGCTACCAAAATCCCACTATGCTAATATTAGTATATGGCATTGTAGCCGTATACTTGGACTTATATATTGAAATAAATATTTTATATGTTCAATTCCTCATTATTTCAATAAAATAGATTTTTCAAGAGACATCTTTAATAATCATGTGTACTAAATAGCAAAGCTTGAAAACAAGTCATTGCCTCAAAAATCTCTTGGTCCATATGCAATGCACAAGGATCACTTGTGACCATTCACCTCTTCAGAGAGTGGGAAATAGTCTGCAAGGTGCCACCTAGATCCCTGGATATGACAACCAGATTTTGCCATGCACAGTTGCATCTGCTAATGGTTACACTTTCCATCTTGTTTGCAATCTGCTGCCATTGAACATAGAATAACAACCTTCTCCTTTCTTCCCAGCGCAGCAAGTATTCATGGTGCTTGAGGTGTATCAAGGCCATATAATCTGCTTTTGTCCACGTTTTACTATGCTTGATCAACTGCTCTGGTCCCTATCCAAATGAAGCACATTCAAGAAAAAGCTTTAATAGTACTTTTGATGATAGATACCTTGTCATCACCTCATTCCCACTTCCCATTGCAACCCATGAGCCATCAAATTAATTTCATTGAGACAGAGCTAGCCTTGTTCTTGGTGGAAGAGGAGCTGGATAGGGGCAGCCAAGGCAATTGTCAGCATAAGTGAGGGTAGATCCATGATGGCATAAGAGGTGGAGATCCAGTTACTGACACAACATAGCCACATATAGTTCCAGCAACTATATAGTCTTCAAGAAAGAGCTTCTCGATCTTCAACGGAGATCACCACCACCACAGATCGATGCCTTTCAAGAACATGCTCCTACTCATCTTCTTACAGCGACTCCTCCGACCACCACCATAAAATCTCGCACGTTACCACAACTTTCAGACCACCTTTGATTCAGTGAAGCTCTTCGGTACCACCTGATGGTTGCTGGTGCCAGCCGTGTGACTCTCCACACTTGGCCGTGCCACATCTTTGCGTGCAAGAGAGCCACAAAAACCCTAGAAGTTCTTTTACCCCTTTGGAGTTACCTTTTACCCTGACGCGCTTTTCAGCAATGCGCGGCGAGGTGATTCTTTGGATTTGTTCATTAACTAACCCAGAGGTTCGTTGCCGCATGAACTGCTGTTCAGGAGTCAGGATCGAGCATTGGAGCTAGGTCAAGTGTGCAAGCAGTGGAGCAGCTACATGCCTAGACTGGAGCTCAACTTTTTGCGCAAGTTTCCCGACGTTCCCGAGGTGATCGAGGCTGCTTTGTGCAGCACCCTGCGTGAAAGGCCTGGCCTTCGCCGTCTCCGCATCAACACACCGCCTGTCAGTATTTCTAAGCTGCTTTCAAGCAGGTTTCGTTTTGTGTCTGTTCCTTTCCTTCATAGCTTTTGAACAATTTACACTCTCGTGCATCACTTGAGATTTTAGACTTTTATATTTCCGACGGCGGCATACCATGGTCTTTCAGCTGTAAGGTGGCTGCAGCGTGCCCGAAGTTACACTCTTTCTCGATTTCCTGTGAATCGATTGTAGGTACGTATCCTCGAGAAGTCAAGCTTCACGGATTCGTTCGCTGCTGCTTGAAGGTGAAATCAGCTGGCTACGGAAAATCCAAGAAGTTGTCCTAGTTTGTGAGTTCATGCCCTGCTCTAGAGATGCTTGTGCTCTACTGGCCAAGATTCTCTGCTCTACGAATTCATGCTCCACAGTTCCAGTCTCAAGTTTCTCAAGTGTCTTGGAGTTGAACGTCATGACAAAAGCGTTAAACTGAATGCTCCGAACCTTGAAGTCCTGGATGTGGATGTTAGTAGTAATGGAGGATTGAACCAGCTGCATAGCTTGAGGCTAAGCTCATCTGTTCGGCTCATGGCTCGCGTACGACATCCCTCTGTCAAAGACGCTTCACGCATCAAAGATATTACTGCTGTTCATGTCTTTCATGTTCGAGATTTGTTTATTGGCAACATTGTCGAGGTATAAGCCATTTTTTGGTTGGCAGTTGGTTTCTAAGATGGTTCTTAATTTGTGGCAGATTATACCAAATTCTCAAACAAGTTCTCTGAGAATGCCGTCTTTGGAAAGGGTGGCCAGAGACTGTCATGCGGCAAAGAAAGCTACCGACATAGAAAGCTTCGTTTCCATTATCCTCACTCATCGAAGTTGGAGCTCCTTCTGCTCATGAACTTACCTTCCAGGTATAGGAAGAATGTGCCTTCTGATCCACGAGTAAGAATAGCACGTTCCGAAGCTGATAAAAAGCTTGTTCAAGCAATCAAGTTTGTTCCACCGTTTGAGGATGAGTCCACATTACCTGAGCTTCCTCCAGGCCAACCAGTTCGAAATTAATGACATACGAATTGTATACTCAACAAAGCAGCAGGTGAGTAGATATAATGCTGTTTTCAACCAGTACTATCCATATTGTTCATGTAGTGCCTGATTTCTATCACACTTCCGGCGGAGATTGAGAAGCTTGCTTGTGAGTGCAGTAATGCACCATTTGGAAAAGGCAGATGCTCTGCATGAGACATTGAATTATGTTAAGAGAACTTCATGACTTTCAGGTGATTCGGATGTTTATGATCCGAGCTATCGCAAGTCAGTCAAGCTCAATCCTGAAGAGTTTGTGACAGACTTCCATCCAGCAAACTACGAGATTTTGGACATAGTGAGGGACACACTAGTCCCAAACGCAACCAGCCTCAGGGCTGAGCTGCACAAGCTGACTCTGTACCGAGCTGGGGACTATTTTAAAACACACGTATATATACCGCGGGATGGCCTCGTTGCATCTTTGGTCCTGAGCTGGGAAGAAGCCGCGACAGAAGAATGGTTCTAACAAGCGGGATGCTAAACGAGATGCTTTCACCTTGAAAATGTCGACTTCATGCAGATTACATTTCCAGTCAGCCTCCAGGTAATCACAGTGGTGGGAGACTTGTAGTGCGACATGGAAAGGTGGAGGAGACACTTCAAATCGACGAGAACAAGAGCAGTATCAATATCCACTGACTGCAAGCATGAAGTGGAGGAAGTTAAAACAGGCCCACGTTGACATACAATCTTTACAGCAACGGGGTAAAATCCCTATCGTTGTCCAGTTTAGCTGATCATACTGGCTCTACAATCTACTAAGAGTTTCTGAAGCTCAAGTCTAAAAGGAGTAGCAGATGGCTGCTGGTGGGATTCCCCTGTGGGCACAGATATCCTCTCAACGAAGGTGAAAGGAGGACGTGTGAGGAAATGGCTTACATGTTGACAGGGGGTCCTCTTTTGGGCTGCTAAACTTAATCCACTTGTGGTTCAATTATGGGAAGAAAAACCAAAAGAAAAGAAGGATATCTATGTTAGCCAGAATTGTCTGGGATTTATGCTATCTTTGGAGGTGCAAGAGTGGAGTTCAATTCTATGTTTCCGGCATTTGATGAACCAAACAGGAAATTGATTACGTGGTTGGTCATTTTTTTCTTTTTGATCTCTACATTGTTTTGTTGCTCTAACTTTCTAGTTTCCCAACAGATTGGTGGAGCTGGCCTCTTTTATGGAAACGATGTTCACCGTATGCTTTAGCTGTTGTGGTCCGGAGGATGAAAATGACGGCACAGTCCCCTACTGCAATGGTCCGGAGGGCAACTACACAGATTACAAGGATGACTGAGGTTCGAGCGGCTCGTTTGGATGTTGTCTAACAGTTGATATAAAATTACATTAATCTATCTGGATGGATCGAAAATGAAAACAATTAGGAAAGAGCCCAGTTGCTTTGTGGTGCTCTCTCCAGGATCATCAAGTGCACAATCCATGAACACCACGGAGAAAACAGCTCACAGCATTCTTTGCTGGGTAATATTTCTAGTGTGGCAGCTAGGATTAATCTTGCCCTCCTGACAGAATCAAAGAGAAAGAAATATGAACACGAAAAGATGAATCCAAATGCTCACTTGCGAGCTTCTTCGTTTATGCATTTGAGTGTCGCTCTAGCCTGGAGAACAAGAAAAAAAAGGAAAAATTGAGGGATTTTGTTGCCAAACCTGGTGTGTTCTGAGTGAATTGAGCAAGTGATGCATGTTTCTGAGAATGAGGCCCCACTCTTCGAGCATACTGAGAAGGCCTCTCCACCAAAGCGTCGGCGAGCTTGGAGCACAAGTTATCGGTTCAAAGCCTTGAGCTCCTTGTTTTCTAAACTCCCAAACTCTGAGAGAAAGATCAATCCACTCAAGCAATGTTCCTGTAAGTTTGATAGTTACTAAAAGTTGATATGATATGATCAATCTACCAGTAGTCCCTGCAAGAACAGCTACCATTCTCAAACAAATGAAACCGCGCAGCGTCCCTCACAACGATCTTCCTCCCGGTAATCCTCGACATAAACTTGGTAGCGGTGTGACAATCCAAGCACACCCTCAAGTTCTTCACGATCCTCAGCATCGACTTCCCAGGCACCACCATATTCCCATAGACAATCGCCAGCTTCTCGCTGTGGCAAACCAGCAAATCCTCCTTCTCCTCCTCCTCTAAGTCGTGAAATACGCTGCTCGTATCGGGCACGTATCCCAGCCCTTTCATCTCCTCCACCATCTTTCCCAGCTCCACGTAAATCTCCTCCCCCTGTGGATGTGACCTATCCCCGGACACGAACTCATGCACCACGTCCCCGATCTCTATCCAGCTCTTCCCGGGGCTCTTCTTCACGCCCCGCGCAGCCATGATCTTCCGGATCTTCTCCACGTCCTTCCACCGCCCGGCCGCGGCGTAGATGTTGGAGAGCAAGACGTATCCCCCGGAAGTCCACGGCACCCTGTCCACCACTTGATCCGCGGCTCTCACCCCTCGCTTGAGATCTCCGTGCGTCTTGCAAGCCCCGAGCAGCGACATCCACTGCACGGCGTTGGCTTGTATCGGCATCGACTTGAGCACCAGCTCGGCCTCCGCCAGCCTCCCTCCTCGTCCGAGGAGATCGATGATGCAGCCGAAGTGTGGGACGCTCGGTTTGATCCGGTGGTCGTCTTGCATGCGGTAGAAGTAGTCGAGGCCGTCGGCGACGAGGCCGCCATGGCTGCAAGCCGAGAGAAGCCCGACGAAGGTCACCTCGGTCGGCTTCACACCTTGGAGATCCATCTCCTGGTAGAGCAGCAGCGCTTGATCGCTGTGGCCGTGGTAAGCGTACGAGGAGATGATGGTGTTCCACGAGATCTCGTCCTTGAGCTTCATGGAGTGGAAGACGTCGAGAGCTTCGTCCAGACAGCCACACTTCCCGTACATGTGAACGAGTGCGTTGGAGACGAGCAAGTTGGCGTCGAAGTTCGTGGCTCGGACCCTGGCGTGGATGGCGCGGCCTTGCTTGAGCGCCGAGAGCTCCGCGCAGACGTCGATCACCGTGACGAAAGTGCCCTGCTTCGGTGCTAGATCGGTGGTGTCGTGCATGGATCTGTAGAGGTCGAGTGCTTGCTTGCCTCGGCCGTGCTGCGCGTAGGCGGCGATCATCGCGTTCCAGCAGACTGAATCGGCGTCGTGCCTGATCGAGTCGAAGACTTTGCGGGCTTCTTCCAGATCTCCACACTTGCTGTACATGTTGAGCAATGCGGTGCCAACCACCACGTCCTGGAAGTGGAAGTTGTCATTGAAGATTACAAAAGAGAAAGAAGAAAACTAGAAGAACAAGAGAAAGACGAGAACAAGAGAACAAGAGAAAGAAGAAAACTAGAACAAACGAGAACTTAGAAGAAACTAAGCGAGAACTTGGAAGAAAACTAGAAGAGCAAACGAGAACTTAGAAGTAAACAAACGAGAACTTGAAAGAAACAAACGAGAACTTAGAAGAAAACTAGAAGAACAAACGAAAACAAAAGAGAACTTGCAAGAAAACTAGAAGAACAACGAGATCTTGGAAGGAAACTAGAACTTAGAACTTCGAAGAAAACTAGAAAAGAATTTATAAAAAAACTAGAAGAACAAGAGAAAGAAGAAAACTCTACCTTGTGGAGCTCCTTTCCCTCCCTGCGAAGCATCTCATGGATCTCCCTCCCCTGTTCCAAGTCCTCCAAGTTAGAACAAGCCTCGATCGCGATGCTAAAGCTAAACTTATCTGGCCTCGCGCTCCTCGAGCGCTCGCACATCTCCCGGAAGAGCTCCAGGGCCTCGCGATCCCTCCCATCCAGCTTGTAGTTCGTCATCATCGCGTTCCAAGTCACCGAGTTCTTCCACTGGAGCTCCTCGAAGGCCGCCCTCGCGTCGTCCAATCGGCCACACTTGCCATACATGCTGATCACCGCAGTGCCCACCACCACATTGGGCAGCAGCCCACTGATCCGCGCGTACCGATGGATCTCCCTCCCCTGATCGATCGCGGCCGCGCCCATCTGCGCGATCGCTGCTAAGATCACGCTGAAAGTCACTCGATCGGGCCTCTCCCCGGACTGGTACATCCGCCGGAAGAAGACGAGCGCCTCGCTGTGGCAGCCATTGTGGGAGAAGGCTGCCATCGCCACGGTCCAGGTGTGGACGTTCCTGGAAGGCATGGATTCGAAGAGCTCGCGCGCGTACGGCAGCCGGCCACACTTGCCGTACATCTCGATGAGGAGATTGGCGAGAAATGGGGGCTGCGAATTGCTGTGCGGGAGGGAGAGAATGTGAGAATGGAGGCGGCGCGCGGCGGAGATGGCATTGGCGGCGCCGCAGCGGCGGATGAGCGCAGCATAGCCGACGGGATCGAGTTCCAATTCGCGCGACTCTAGGAGCTGAATGGATTTGTGCAAGCTCTCACGCTCACCGAAGGAATTCGCTCGATTGCTTGAAGAATTCTGCTGCTGCTGCTGCCATTTCGTGAGAGGATGCGATGGCGGCGTGGATTTCTTCAGAGGAAGTGGAGATTCAATCGTTCCCATTCATCCTTGCCGCAAGAACCCTAAACCTCAAGAGCCCTAAAAAAGTTAAAAGTTCTTTTACCCCTTCGGATTTACTAATTTTACCCTGACGCGCTTTTCTCCCAGAATCGCAAGGAAATCTCTTCCAGTTTAGTATGTCCGCCATAGCCAGATGGGAGCCAAGTGTGGAAGCTACTGCCACGTGGCGGTGGACGAGCTCACAGTGCGCGGTGATTTTGGGCGAGTTTTGGAGCGATTCTTTGGCATTGGCGAGAGGATTCGTTCTTGCGCTGTGATCCAATCGATTCTATCATCAATCTCTTGTGAATTTGGACATGGGGCGGGCCAAGATCGAGATCAAGAAGATCGAGAATCGCAGCGCCCGCCAGGTTTGCTTCTCCAAGCGCCGCATGGGTCTGATCAAGAAGGCGAGCGAGCTGTCCATCCTCTGTGGCTCCGAGGTGGGGATCATCGTCTTCTCGCAGGCGGGCAAGGCCTTCTCTTTCGGGCATCCCTGCATCGATTACGTGATCGACAAGACGCTCAAGCGGCCCGTGCAGGTGAATTGCGAGAAGATCGAGAGGATCCGACAGCTAGAGAAGCAGTACAACGAATTGCTCCAGGAGCTGGAGAATGAGAATGAGAAGCACGCCATCTTGCAGAGGGAGTTCGCGGGAGGAGGAGGAGGAGGGCGGGGATTGCAGTGGTGGGAGGAGGATGTGAGCGGCATGGGAATCGAGGAGCTCAAGCAGCATGCCGAGTCGCTGGAAGCGATGTACAGGGTTGTGATTGAGCGCGCCAAGTTCTTGCAAGTCCAGGCATCGCTCGTGTCCTATCAATTGCCATCACATTTCTTAGGCGATGATAACTTCCAGCACGAACAAGATCAAGAAAAGCATCAGCTCTCACTACTATTACCCCCAATTCCAGATGATTTGTGTGAGAATGAGAATGGCAAGAGAGTGTAAATAGAGGATTCTAGCAGAGCATTGGGTGATGATCATAGTGTTTTGTGTATGTTACATTGGAATTTAGGGTTCTTTTCCGTGAGGGCTCGGGCGCAGCGGCGATTAAATGTTAGTTATGTGAATAACTTGTTCCAAAGCTACTCTTCCTCTATTCCTCTTTGACTCTTCAATACAATCGTGATTCTTGCTCGTCTTGATGCAAAGTATGGTTGGTGTTGAACTGGAGCTTCTTCAAGACGATTTGCACAACTGTGAGACAAAGTTTGTGAACGGTTTGTAGAGTTTTCATATCTTTGTTACAGTTCGTAAAGAATTGTTTCCTGCATTTTAGACAGCGGTGATGTTAGATGCTTTGAGCTCGTCGTGGCTGGCGGAATGGAAAAGCATGGCGAATCCACGCCAGAATCCTTCACAGAAGCTCCTGGAGGATTTGACTATGAAGGACAGCATGTTTTGTGATGGGCCTTCACAAACAACACGATGGGAGCTTATGCCGAATCTTGCGCTCGGGAAATGGGAATCTCAAAGGAAGAACAGATCTCTGTAGTCAGTATCATTGAAGAGTGTTCCCGGGTATTTTGCTTTTCAATTCATTGATGTGTTTCAAGTGAACGCTTTTTTCTGTTTGTTTAATGCCAGTTTGATCCGGATAAAATGCCGGTCTTGAAAACCGGTAACTGATGGCCAACTCGTCCAAGATAAGCGATGGAGCCGCGACGCTTCCGCTGGCGTCGAGAGTTTGCGGAAAAGAATAAGCTGCCGGTGATTGCTCGCCTCCAGGGCTTTGCGAGACGCAGCTCAGGTAAGAAGCTGGTATCGAATTGCTGTTTTCAGTGCTGATGGAGTCTCTGCTTTTCTCTTTTCCGTCTGCCTCCAGAACGAGCCCAGCCGTGGCAATTCTCGAGCTCTAGGGCATGCACGTCGGAAGATCAGCGATGTTGACGTGTTTGAGAGTTTCTTGTACCATCCCCTTGTTTTAATACGAGTTGTTTTGTTGCATTGTGGCTCTAGCAAATCTCAAGCTGCTTGGGATATCCAGCGACTTTGCGGCGGTGCCGTTGCATTGAGTTGGTGCGTTCGCTCATAAACAATCTGAGGAACAGGGACAAACAAGGACCCAAGATGTGGCAGACAAGCAGCAAAGTGCATCAACAAACAGCCAAAAGTCATGAAAGAAAAGTTGGATCATATGCTTGTTTAATATCTTGAAATTATAAGCTGATAAAAATAAACTTATTTTGGAAATGTGGTAGCAAAAGAAGAGATAGAGATTCAACTGAAAAAACAGCCAACTGTTCATCTGGACACACGTTTTGACCAGGTACAATCCCGTTTGGATGACCAGGTACAGTTCCGTTTGCTACCAACCCACTAAAAAGTCCATTTGTGTGTTGATTTTCTTCTGACACCGGACTGGCAGGCAGGCGGCAACCTGCGCTGGCTTGAAAGTTGCCTGCGTTAAACACGTCGTCCTTCTCTTGCTTTGAATGGAAGAATGTGGAGAAAAAGTGGCCAACAAATGTAGATAAAATCACACACAGATATCTAGGTAGGAAAGAAAAAGAAGGATTGATAGATCTAGGCAGGCTGGAAGAAGCTCTAGAGCCCTAGAGAAGAGAATAGATAGACAATGGGGTCTGATGCGAGGCCTGGCGGCTTCGATTGCTTGGAAGAGCTAGTGCGGCACAAGGGATGCGTTGTCAAGGATGGCGGATTTGCAACGCAGCTGGAGAAGCACGGCGCTCTCCTCAACGATCCGTTGTGGAGCGCGCTCTGCCTCATCACCAATCCGGGCCTCATCGCTAAGGTTTTTTTCGTTCTTGCGGTTTTTGTTTGAATGGATGGGTGGAAAGATCTTTGCTTTGCTTTGGCTGGAGTTTTGGGAGTGATTGTCTTCTTTTGGATTGGATAGGTGCATTGGGAGTACTTGGAATCGGGAGCGGAAGTTCTTGTCACATCCTCGTATCAGGTAAATCTCAAGTTTCCCTTCTAATCTCTTTCCTACGGCATTTTCTCTTATCTTGAGTTTATACGAGCCTGTTTCTTGTTTGATTCGTTCAGAGCTTACTTTGTTTTCTATCGATTTCTAAAAGTTCGATTCTGTTTTTTTCTTGACGAAGTAGTTCCTTGTTTTTGTCCACGGCTTTAGATGATTGAGTTATTGTTTGACTTTCTAGTGTTAAGTTAGCTTGCTCCAAAGCTTCAACTCCGTGATGCATGCCAAGTATTTTGGTTAAAGTGATAGCGTTGGTGTTGTTTCGTCCAGGCCACACTTCAAGGATTTCAGTCTCGTGGGATCAGTCTGGAAGAAAGCGAAGCTCTTCTCCGCAAAAGCGTGACGCTGGCTTGCGAAGCTCGGGATCGGTTCTGGAGGACAAAGAGAGCTCAAAAAGCTGAGAGATTTAATCGTCCTCTAGTCGCAGCTTCGATTGGAAGCTATGGAGCGTTTCTAGCAGATGGTTCCGAGTATAGGTACTCTAAAAGTTCTTCCACCTCTTTTTTTTCGGAAGCATTAAACTTGTTCTTTGTTTCAGCGGTGACTATGGTCCAGGAATGACTCTAAAAAAGCTCAAAGATTTCCATCGACGAAGGCTTCAAATTCTTAGCAGCTGCGGCCCAGACTTACTTGCCATCGAAACAATTCCCAGCAAACTCGAAGCTCAGGTTTGATAATTTATGAATAAAAAACTGCTAAGGAAAAAACACGGTTTTTTTTTGCTCAGGCTTTTATCGAGTTGCTCGGAGAGGAGGATATTGACGTACCAGCATGGATAGCATTTAGCTCCAAAGACGGGAAAAATGTGGTGTCTGGAGACAACTTCTCGGAATCCATAGCCATGCTCGATAAGTGTGACAAAGTTGTGGCTGTGGGAATCAACTGCTGTCCTCCACATTTTGTGGAAGGACTTATTCACGAAGCTCGCAAGGTACCTTAAAATCTTTGACTTGATTTCATGCCTGAAACTTTTACCAGGCTACCTCAAAAACAATCGTGGTTTATCCTAACAGTGGAGAGCAATATGACCCGAAGACCAAACTTTGGAAGGTACAAGAAAGAGTTTCTATAGTTTCCTAGTATTTGCTTCTTTTTTCCTATTTCAGCATGAAGAGAATTGTGAAAAGGATTTTATGGCGTTTGTCAAAAACTGGAAGCGAGCTGGGGCTAATGTGATTGGTGGCTGCTGCCGAACGACTCCAGACACAGTGAGAGGTATTTGCTCGGCAATTTTTTGAAACATAAACCCAGCCAGCTCTCAATTTTGTATAACTCATAAAAAATATGTTCACTCAAACGCAAATCTCAGAGGCTCTAGATAAGAGCGGGGTGCAAAGGTTGCCCCATTTAGTCTATTCTTGAAGAAAAAGAAGAGTTGCTCAAGGCTGCTCGGAGGCAAGAAAATCAAGGTGAAGCGGCAGCAGAAGACGAAGAAGACCGTGGCGGAAGTTCAACAAGAGCCGCATGGATCCAGGTGCTGCAATAGAAAGGGCTATCGTGGAGTGAAGGTAAGGTGGACGCTCTCTTGCTGCTGGCCATGGCCTCAGGGATGCTGTGAAGATGACGATTGCAAAGTGAGGAGAAGCAGACAGGGTATGCCAAGGCATGGCATTAATAACAGCTATATTAATCCTTCCTTTGAGATTAGGCAAAGTGCCTATAATTTCTAAACTTTCTTAAATGCAAACATGTTTATAGTAAACACTGCGATGTGATATGTGAAATTGCATTTACTTTGAGTAATAAATCCGCTTTTTATTTGAGTAATAAATACGCTTTTTATTAGCTCGGCTCATGGATTCAAAAACACCTCTCCCTTTTCTGCCGAGCATCCTCCTCATGGATCCATCTCTTCTGACAAGAAAAGCAACCACATTACATGGTATGCCACCAAAAAAGGAAAAACGAAAGATATCTTGCCTCAATTGACAGTTCCTCTGGAGCTTCCTTCTTAGCTTGCAATAGCAGCTGTGAGGGCCACTGGTTGTGGCTTCCAGGGCATGGCTATTCATAGTCGTGGCTGCTGCACTAGTCCTAGCCATGGCTCGGCCATGGCTCGGCCATGGCCATGGCTTCCCCTGCTGGTTGTGCTTCATTGGAAAGGAAAGCCCTTGAGCCAGTGCTGGTACTTGGGTCGCCATAATCCCTCCCTATCCTTTGGAATCCTTGGCAGCACCATAGCTGTGAGGCACCATAGACCCTAAATGGGGGAAGAGGTGCCATTTCAGCTTTCCATCAAAAGCTTAAATGAAACCCTAAATGAAATGAACAAAGAAATGGTTTTATATCAACAACTAATATAATTGAACATGTTAAAAATTGAAATAAATTCAAGTGTACAACTACGATACCATATATTATTATTAGTATAATGAGATTTTGGTAACTATTGAATTAGTTTTAATTCATTTATATATATAAACTAAGTTTTTCAAGCTAATTAAATATGCATATTTTTCAATATAGTCAAATTAGTAGAGGTGAGGAGCAATTTTCATTGTCCATAAAAAGTGCTTAAATTATTTAGATTTAATTTAATATCTAGATCTCTTTTATTCTTGTAGCTTTTCCACTTTTTCTATTTTATCTTTCTCATTATTTTCATTCATTTTCATAATAAAGTAATATACTTCTCTTTTGCAATAGCCTTTTTCTCCTTTGATTTTGGAGTAACAATTGGTATAGTTGTTTGATGTTATGTGGCTACAACTAAATAATCAAACTTAGTTGATGAGAGTGTTATGGTTTCTACTTTTGCTAGAGTAAGGCTTTATCTACCTATACTCATGTTCTCACCCTTGCCTACAAAAAAGTGATAAACAAACAAAAACAAGAATGTAGAAGGAGAAAAGAGAAGAAGAATGTAAATGATTAAATTTTTCATTTTATTTTAGCCACTTAACTACACTTTTGACCATTTGGAAGAGTTTCACTCACAACCTCTATAAGTTTTATTCAGAACTTAAAGACAAAGAAGAGAATAAAAGAATAGAAGATAACTTAGCTTTAAACCCTAAAGGCGTAAGTAAGGATAAATATATGTCACTTTCTCAACTTTATTTTTCACAAATAGTCATAAGTGGGAGAAAAGATAGTTAATTCAATACAAATGTATACAATAGTGAATGGGGGTTATTTTCCAACACATCTAAATGCTACTTATATACACATGATTTTATAATTGTTCCTAATTGCTTCTCGTTTGTCTAAAACAAAGCATTGCTTATGTTAGGTTTTTCTTTTTTGGATGCCTCAGCTTAGGCATAACTCTATTTTGCTTAATCTTCCTTCTTTTGCTTTACTTGGGAAGATATATAAAACAAAATATTTACCTCTTTATCACTCCCCCACAACAAAGTTATTACTTGTCCTCAAGCAGTTAGATTCTCCAAATTTTGCTCTAAGTTGTTAAACTTGGTCTTCATAGTGACAAGCTTGATGCTTTGGCGTAGATCGTCAAGTTCTTGATGCATGATCTGATTCTTTTGGTCGAGCATGGCAATATGGGTCCTGATAGCTAATGCACTTTGCATCGATGGATGTAGAAGTCGAGATTGCATTCTTGAGCTCATGGATTATGTGGCACTGATGATTCTATTCACCCATGACTCTATCCATTTTCTTGGTGATTGTTTTGAGGTAGCTTAAGACTTATGGTACTTTGTAGTTTCTTCATCTTCTACCACTTGCCTCAACTTGTCAACTAGCTACTTGCCTCCCTTAATGTGTTGAGTCAACTCCTCCATGAAGTTTCAGATTGCTAGCTCGCTAGGCTGACTCACGGACTTGTGAGCGAAGGCATAGCTAGCCTTGACTTTATGTTGCTACAATGTTTATTGCTGTTGTGGCTGCCTCATCTCACTAGACTTGTCGGCTAAAGGTGTGTCACTATCAAATGCATAAGTGGTCTAGAGAAAACTTAACCCATACTCCTCTAATTCACCTAGACCCTCTTTTGTAACCTCATCCCATTAAGTTTCTTGGCCGTAATATTCTTAGCCTAAACGCACCTCATTGGCTGTATCTACGGCCAATGATTTTGCAACATCTGTAGACACATCATGTATTGGACCTTGTGGCCTAAATTTTGGAATTGTTTCCACAACTTTGGCATCCATTGTTTGCTTAATGTTATTTATTTATGTACTTGTCACTTTTCTGATGCTTAGGGAGATTTGTATAGGCATCAGTGTTGTCTTTGTAGACATTGTTCCTGATCCAGGTGTGGCGTTTTATCACCATACTTGCCACCTCCAGCTTTTTTGCGGCATAATCGGCCACTGGATTTCTGCAGAATGAACCCTAGAGGTCTCGTAGCTTGGATTTTTAGATCTAGACAGAGTTTCTTTTTAAGGGGAGAATTTTCCTCCCTTGAATCTATATTCTCCTCCACTTTCACATCCCTTGCTATCTCCCTTGGAGGAGGTACTGGAGGTGGTGGCTCAATGGCAAAGTGAGGCATGGGATTCATTTGAGCGGTGTAATGCTTATAGATGCACCACAAAAATATAAAGATTCTCATCTTCATTTGCCTTCCCTTGCCTACTTATAAGGTAACATTTTTCATTTTAGCTAGTAATCCGTTGTAGGTAAAATGAGTTATGATTATTTGCCATCCAATCACGTTAGCTTCCAACATGTAGGCTATCTTGATGCTAGCATTTTGCGCAATCATCCTCTTGTTGATGATGGCCTATAACACTTTAAACCTAACATGATAGTCAGGTTTCAAGTAGGTGAAGTTGCTTCCTTGTCTAGATGTGTAGTTTTGGGAGGACATATTATTTGGGCATGCAATCCTTCTTGCTTATCGTGATTATTTCACCCTTGTTGTCTAAATGAAAAATCCGAGTAAACTGAGTGAGTCCAAAGGGATGAACTCGCCCACAAAAAAGAAAAATATGCTCCTTTGAGTACCACTTCTATATAAGCTTGATCCCTTGCATAAGTGAGTAACCCAAAGGCATTAAGCAAAAATTTATCTTAGGGAGAAGCATAAGTTGCCTAGATAGCTTTACTTGGTTATAATTCGGCTCCTCGTTGCCGAATGAGATTTCCTCCATATATTTATCTTGTCTAGGCATTTTTGCCATCCATGGAGATTTGTAGGTGAACCATTTGGCATTAAACAACTAGGAGACAGTGTAGTTTGCCAATCGTGGTGCTTTTGCATTAACGATGCAAGAGTGGAGTTGATGGCTTGTGGCGGTGGCATGAGGACAAATTCATTTTGCCCAATTAAAAATGCACTTAACTTAGTAGGTGGTGACAATGGCATTTGCTCTTGCGTGGCCATAGACAACATTTAAGCTGCCATACATTGTTTTGGAACTATAGAGTGTCGGTGCATCTTGGCAAAGGTATAGGCATAAAGTTGGTGAGAGGGAAAGAGCGAGAGAGAAAAAAAAATTCCTTAGTTACCTCCAAGTTACTTAAGTTGCTCTATCTTACTATGTTAGCCTTAAGCTTTATTTTCTTGCCTTTGTTTGCTTTTGTATGCAAATGTATTGTGGAATTTTTTTTTCTTTATTAGCTTAGTAATTTCTACTTATTAATCCTCATGGTTTGTTGGTAGAGTTTATAAAATATAGCAAGAAAAATATAGATATTACTCTTAGAGTATCCGCCCCTTCTTTTGTTTTCTTTTACGTTTTGTATTGCCTAGAGAAAATTTGTATAGACCATACTAGCAAGATTTTGAGGGAAAACTTGCTCTAGAGAAAGAAATATATGTCCAATGTATCCTTTGATTTTTTTTTTTTTTGGAACTTCTTCATAAAACAAAGCACTCAGGGTTTTTCTAGCATGAAGACGAGTCTTTTCTAAGGGATATATATTTTCCCTCTATTCTAAATGAACAGATCTTTATCTGAGCTTATCAGGAAAGATTATTCCTATCCAATTCCACTGATCTAACTCTATAAGGAGATAGAAAAACTTGGAAATAAGATCTTAAATGATTTTAATATCCCCTTCATCCATTTCTGAAAATTAATTTTACAAATCCTATAATTGAAGAACTAATCTACCTTCCTATGGTTTTACAAAATTTGATGTCACTTTGTAAAATTTTTCTAGACCCCTATACTTCATTCAATTGGGTACCCTATTTGTGCATTTAAATAGCTCATCATAATGAATCTCTGTGAGGGTTTCATCCGCATGTTTATCCAAAGATATAGATAATATTTATACTTATATCTTCGTGATACTTCCTTAAATGGTTTAAATTTATTATTGCAATATTATCTCCATTTAAGGTGTGCACTTCAGCCGTTCCTAAAGCTGGTATCTTAGACTAAATAAATGAACCATTTTATTTTCTCTCGAATTTATTTCTAAGAGCATTTATTTTGCCTTGATACTAAAGGATTTTATCTCTTGGTTTAAGCTCACAAGAGATTTTCAAATTCTGGTTTTTTGAATTGCATGCAAAGTTTAGACTGCTCTAAGCTAAAGCTCATATAAATTTTCTATTTTGGCAAGTCTTTGTTTAAGAGTTTATTTTTTGTCTAAGCCATTTTTTACACAAAGAGGAAATTATAAATTCCATAGTTGTTAAAGCTTTCTAACCATATGTGAGACGAAATAGTGTTATATTTGTAGATACTTTATATGCAATCCTATAAGTTTATAAAGCATTTAGGATTTTCTTATCTCAATCTTTTTTATTGTCCTTTACAATCTTTTTTAAGATACTTTTAAGCACTTTGTTAGTAGATTTAGCCCAATCATTCCCTTGTGGGTAATATGGTGTGAACTTTTTGTGCTTAAAGATAAATTTTTGTATAAAAATTTATTGTTTCATTGATGAAATGGTTGTCTTTATCTGTGATGATTTCGTTAGGCAAACCAAATCTTACAATAATGTTTTATAAAGGAATTTGACAATGTTAGTAGCTGATGCTTGTTTCATACACATAGTTTCTACCCATTTAGTCATATAATCAGTGGTAATTAAAATGTATTTGTTCTTTTTACTATTTGTGACTATAAGACCTACAAAATCCAATTCTCATTTATGAAATGCTTTATATGGATAAGTAGGATTTAATTCATGAATTTTCTTTTTAAGCGGTAATTTATACATTTAACAAATATCATAATTTTCACAAAAAAATGTTCTATATTTTCATAGTGTAGGCCACTATAGCCTAATCATTCCTTTGTGGGCAATATAGTGTGACATAATTTCTATCAGGACAGTGGAGGGTAATTAATCCTCAATCTCTCCACCTAAATGCATAAAAAGTCTTTCCCTTTTTGCTTGTGCGTAGTGTGATTAAGATTAATTAAATGTAAAAATTTTGGCATATGATAAGAGTAGTTTGTTTGCTTCATAGTGGGTCTTACCTTCTAATTTATATCCAACCTTGCCCTTATAACTATGGAATTAGAAAAAGTGGCTTATTGCTTTTAGCAAATTATAGGCAAACTGGATCAACACTAAAGATTAATTTAAACGAGGTATAGAAATCATTCCATGAAATTGCCTTATGGAATTAATACAAGAGTCAAATTATTTAGCATATGATAGTCTATTCTATATCAATTTACTTATGGAATGACATTAGATAGTTTTTTAAACATGTAATAACTAATTCATGGAAGATTTTACTTCAAATCTAGACAAAACTTGTTTTTCAAGGTAAATTTATCTTTAGCCATAAGTGGTAATGGTCAATACAAATCTTTGTTCAAGCTTGTATAACAAATTCTTGAGCTTTGCATAATCTCAAAATTTTTGGGAGTGTCTGAGGTTATTTCACCTTTTTAGACAAAATCCTTTTTATAATTAATTCACCTAGATGTATTATGGGTAAAGCGGTTTGAACAGTTCAAACAATTAGAGTGGTTCGTAATAATTATTTTTGAATTTTTGATTTGTGAGTTTTGTTCGAGTCTCATAAGCTTTTACAATATGTATAGTAAACTCAGAACAAGTCTACATTTAAATTGTGTTTAAATAGTAGTCCAAGCTAAAGGACTTTAGATCAGCATAATATACTTTATAGCACAATGTTTTAATCATAAATTTGCCTCTATCAAAGCTTTGTAAGATTTAGATGAATAATTCCTCAATTTATTCTTCGCTAATATTGGTTATAACTTTTTTTAAGCTGGAGTCAAATACAAGAGTTATAAATATCCAATTTTCCTGCTTGTGTATGTCTTGTGACATGCTATTAAAAAATGTGTCATCTAAAAACCCAAGTAAGAACTTGCTCAAAAGGAAAAAAATTTAGAGTAATTGATTATGTTTTCCACAGCAAATAAACTCCATTCCTTCTTCTTTAAGATTTTTTTCAAGAAATTACTGGCAAAACAATTTAAATTTGAGTTTCTTGGCAATATATACCATACTCCAATTTTAAACTTGTCCCATGTTCTATGAATTTAATGATGGATGAGAAACTATCTTTTTTGTATTGTCTAGAAATGTGGATTATGAAGAGAATATAGTTTTTTCTATTGATGAAAACTTAAAATATAATCTATTACAATCTTCCTAAATTTAAATCTAGAAATACTTCTAGCAACATTGCTTTCTTGAGTATCATATCCTAAATCATAGTCTTTACCATCCCACTCATCCTAAAACCTGGCACCACTAATTATCATTATGTTATGCATAGTAACACAAGCTGTGATGTAATTAAACTATGTGTAAGGAGGGGCTAGGTTAGTGGTGAGATCCTTTATTGTTAGTTTGATGAAAACACCAAAACTAGTTGAAATATGTATAAAAAAGAAATGAGATAGAAAAAACTAAAAGTTTTAAATTGAAAAACTAATATTGCTTAGCTTTTATGTTTCAAAAGAAGTCCTAGGGGTAGTTGAGAGAGTGATTGTTACATAGATTACACAATACTTATATGTTTAAAATCACATAAAATATTTACTTGTGGAGTTTCTACAATGTCTAAATCCAAATTTTCCTTAAAAATGTTTTTTAGCTTGAATGCATTGAAACATTGAACTTACCATGGCATCCCCCACATTCTGCTTGGAGAAAAAAATGTGGATTCTGAATGTCCCAATAAGCAAAAATGTGGATTCTGAATGTCCCAATAAGGGTATTCCCGGGTGGACCCACACTGTGGGGTAATATGGCTATGAGGGGCATGACATGTACAATAGTTGGGACTCAATATAAAAAGAAGCCAAAACTTCTTCGTTTGCAAAGAGGAGTGGAGGGAAGTTTTACTGATCAAAATGCAGCGATCCAAATTCCAGGCTCCAGTCGTCTCTGCAGCATTACTGCTGGTGCTAGCACTGCTGCGGCGCTATGCATTTTGCCAGGGATCACCAACAATGTCATTGGAGCTCTCAACTTCTTTCTATGCTAACACTTGTCCCGATCTCCCTCAGATCGTGAGAAGTGTGATTCGCTCTGAATTTTCCAACGAAAGTCGATCTGCTGCGTCGATCCTCAAGCTCCACTTCCGAGATTGCTTCTCTCGAGTAAGTCAGAAATTAAAATAGCGTTACTCATTTATGGCTGCCAGGGCTGCGACGGATCGCTGCTCCTCCAGCGAGGAGATGGGCGCTCCGCCAAGGGACTCAAAATCATCAACAACGTCAAGCGCGCCGTGGAGACTTCATGCCCGGCAACAGTATCGTGCGCGGACATTCTTGCGCTGAGCGCCCGGGAATCCGTCATAGCCGTGAGTGAGAATCTCCATCGCGGCTTGAGTTGATCATTCTCTTTCGACTTTGCAGCTGGGCGGCCCTTCATGGACAGTAGAATTTGGCCGACGGGACAGTCCTGCGACCGTCGCCGCCGCAATGGAGGCCATTCCCAGCCCAAACCTCACTGCAACGCAGCTCATCCAGAGCTTCCAAAGGCGGGGTCTTTCCAAGCGTGATCTCGTAGCGCTTTCAGGAGGCCATTCCATCGGCCAGGCCCAGTGCTCTGCATTTAGCGCACGCCTCTTCAATGGAACCCCAGGAGATAGCATCGATCGGGCCTTCAAATCTCGACTCGAGAAGAATTGCCCTCCAACAGCCCCAGACAGATTGACCAATTTGGATCCATCCCCCACCACCTTCGACAACTTGTACTTTCGAGCTCTCCTGGCGAATCAGTCGCTCCTCTTTTCAGACCAGCAGCTCTTGGAGATTGATCTGGTGGGCTTTGTCAAGGAGTTTGCGGCCAACCAGCAGACATTCTTTACCGCCTTCGCCAATGGCATGATCAAAATGGGCAAGCTCTCGCCAATCACAGCAGGGCATGGTGAAATTCGATCCTCGTGCTAGTTTTTTTCCTATACATGTAAATCTATTCCTCACATAAAAATATACACCACAGCCTTGACTAGAGAAAGGAATGTTGGCATATCCCGTAGCATGATGATGGTGGTGGAAATTTTCTCGTCCTGCTAAATCACTCTGGTGAGAGATTCCATTCTTCCCAATCAAGATCCCCCTTAAGCTCGGCCAAGGTTCTAATCACTTGGCCAATGAGCCAAGATTTTCGCCGCGAGCCAGGGCACGTCATCGGAGCCGCATCGGCGAAATTTCAATTGCCACGGTTCGGAATCTTCAACTCTTAAACCCTAACGTTAATATATATAAACCTTAGGTTTTAGACGTATTGCCACGCAATGGCGAATATTCACTGACATATACTTGCTTGCTGTGGAGAAAATTTTGTGCTGCCTAGGGCTAGCTAGGCGCTGCGATCGGTAGGAGTGATGCGCTTGGGCGCTCGGTGTCGTCATGTTTGAGGCTCATGTGAGTGATCGATCGCTAGTTTGGGGATTGGAGAGATGGATTGCATTGGCGGACTGGATTGAGCTCGCGATTTTCTCCATTTCTTGTTTCTGCAGGTCTTGTATCTTCTTCGCAGATACCTGGGCAATATGTGCGGGGTCTCTCAGCGGAGGCGCTCCAGATCAGTGTGTGGAAAGGTGAGAGCTAGATTTTTTGCTCGGGGGGTGTTGAAATTTTGGTGTTTTTTGGACAGGCGATGTAGTGCTCAAGGACTTGCAGCTCAAGGCTGAAGCTCTGAATGCTCTGAGGCTTCCTCTCACTGTCAAAGCTGGATTCCTTGGGTCTGTCACGTTGAAGGCAAGGCATTGATCAAGAAAAGTGTACCTTTGATTCTTATGCTTTCGTTTTTCTTAGATTCCTTGGAACAAGCTTGGAAAAGATCCGGTGATTGTACTTCTCGACCGGGTTTTTGTTTTGGCGGAGCCTGTTGAAGATGAACAGCTTTTCAAGGTAAGATTTGGTTTTTAGCTTCAAGCGTTACGGAAACTTTCGTGAAATGCGGTTGCAGAACGAGAACATGGAAGCCTGGCTTGACGCTAAGCGGAGCCAGATTGAGGTTAGTACATACTTGCCTGTCAAGTTTATTCTCAAACGCTTTTTGTGTCTTAAGGAGCTGGAGATGGCATTGCTTGATGCGAAGGCAGGAAGATCCGGTGATGATGCGGTATGTGCCGCAAAATGCTGTTTGAGGTTTCGTGTTAAATTTTCTGTTTTTTGCAGTCGCCGGAAAGTAAGTCCTGGTTAGGCTCGCTCGTTGCGACGATCATTGGCAATCTTAAAGTCTCCGTGACTAATCTTCATATTCGTTACGAAGACACCCTCAGGTCGCGTTCATCTCTATCAAGCTAAATGCTGGTACTGATACTGGCTTCATTTTTCAGCAACCCCTCCCATCCATTTTGTTTTGGCGTTACTTTAGCCAAACTTGCCGCTGTGACCATTGACGAGAATGATGTAGAAACCTTCGTAACTAGTGGAGCTCTTGACAAGCTTCACAAGGTATTTTGATCAATTTCGTAACGTGTACTTCAGTTTCTTTTTTCCTGCTTGCTGTGCAGTCGCTCCAGCTGGATAGTTTTTCTATCTACCATGACTCGGATACTGGGCCGTGGACTCTGGAGAAACGGTGGGATGAGATGACATCCAAAGAATGGAGCGAGGTTTGTGTTTTCTTCAATGAAAACAGCATTTAAAATTATTATGGTTTCAGATGTTTGAACCGAGTATTAAAGGGAAAATACAACACAAGTACCTGCTTCATCCGGTTGCTGGCCTGATGAAGTATCACCAGTGTGGAAAGAGAGAGAAAAGGGATTCTAAAACACCTTTTCAGAAGGCTTCTCTCGTTTTGGATCAAGTGTCTATTGCTGTGTCTGAGGTTGGTTTCTCTAAATGCTACACTTGGGTTAACTTTCATTCTGTTTTAGGATCAATATCGGGATGGTATTCAACTGTTGGAGGGTGTTTCACGGTACAGGATACGAATGGAGTTCTCTCTCTTCAGACCTATGATACCCGTGTTGGTAGATGCTAAGGCATGGTGGCGCTATGCTGGTCGTGCGGTAACGCAGCAGCAGAGAAAGTCAAGGTTCGTTTTCATTAATAACCGAGTATGAGCAAATGTTTGCAGGTGTAACTTCTCTTGGGAACATCTGTCTCGAGCATCAGGGTTACGAAAGAAATATGTGGATCTTTATGTTAGCGGGCTCCAGCAGGGCAAGTTTGACAATTTTGAAATAAGGCAAATCGACCGGGAGCTAGACGTAGAAGCTATTCTACTTTGGAGGTCGGTAGTTTGTTTATGCTTTCTGTTAGTTGATGGAGAAGTGGTGGCTGCAGAATGCTTGCCCATGCAAAAGTTGAGACGGCAAAGTTAAAAGAGGCAGCCGCGGCACGCGAAAAGTCCAGGAAAAGCACCTGGTGGCCATTTGGCGGGTATTGTGGCATATGTTTTCATTTGTTTTACATTAATCGCTTGCTATGCAGGAGCGGCGCTGGTCCAAGGGCCTCAGTTGCCCAAGGCCCTGAAACGGAAGCGGCCCCAGCGCAACTTACAAAGGAAGAATGGAATAAGATTAACGAGCTTCTAAGCTATCAACCGGGGCAAGACTATCCGCTGCTTTCTACTCAAGAGCCACAGAACATGCTGCAAACAATGCTCGACGTGACCATAAAACAGAGCTTGGCGTGCATAAAAGACAGCACCGATTTGGTCATATTATGTGGGACTTTCTCCAATTTAAACGTTTCTCTCAAGCTGTTCCCGAAAACGTTCTTCTGCGACACTAAGTTGACGTACTATGGCCTTTCATCTCCAGAGGGGCCTCTCATTTCGGTAAGCTGAATGGAATTTGCATGTCTTAAGATGATAATATCTGTATGGTTTGACAGAGCGTGAGTAGAGAGGGAAAAGCGCAAGCGTTGGATTTGACGTTTGCGTATGTTCCTTTCGAAGAACATTTGGATTGGAAGCTGTCTGTCGCGATGTCATCATGCTATGTGACGGTAACGTTTTGTGTTGAAAGAGTTCATCCCAGCTTACATAATGCGTGCAGGTTTGTAGATCCAGTTTTGACAGGTCATGCACTTTATGAAATCTGGCCAAGCCATGAGCCCGACAGTGGCTTTGGAAACTGCTGTGACTTTGCAGGTATGAAGCTCCGTAGCAAAAATATATGTTACTCATTTCACAGTCCATGCATGCCAGACAAAGGCAGAAGAGGTAACAAGGCGTGCTCAAGAACAGATACTATCTCAACTAGAGAAACAGAGAAGGTATTCAAAAGTTTTTGCTACTCTTTTTGGCTTGACTTTTTCTTGCATGCAGGTTCTCTATAGATATTGATCTTGACGCTCCAAAAGTCTTAATTCCTGCACTCAAAGATGAAGGAATTGGAAAGAAAAGCCAATTGTTGGTAGACTTGGGACATTTTAATCTTCGAACACTGGTACGTGCATAAGATGCATATAAAACTTACAACATCCTTCTTCAGGGGAATGACGACGTTGAGTTCCTGAAACGAAGTCGCTACACTAAACTTTATGTATCTGGACGGGATATATCGGCTTTCTTTGTTGATGGTGATTTCGAATGGGCTCACTTTCCTGCGCTGGCCACAGATGCTGGTGACAATGCATATTCAATCTTTCCTGTACTTGACCGTTGTGGGATGTCGATTATGCTGCATATGGTGAAGCTAGTTACGACATAGTTTGTGGTTATTATGTTCCAGGCTCAATATGAAGATTTGAATTGGCCTTCAACATGCGTTGCAATTGAAGTTCCTCGCCTTGGTATCCATTTTTCTCCTGCAAGATACCTTAGGCTGCTCTATCTTCTGCACGCTCTGGAGTCGGCTGACCGTTCCAGCTCCCAGCCGAACGCTTTATCTTGGGAACCATCAGAGGCAGCTGGAGATGCACGAGTGCTTTTGTGGGGGGTAAATTGTTACTTTCCTCGTTCATCAGCATCTAAGCATCACTCATTCTGCAGGGAATTGGTAATATTACTGCAGAATGGCAGCCTTGTTGGATTGCATTGGCAGGGCCATACCTGTACGTTCTAGAGGCATAAGACTCAAAGAACAGCCCACATCAATGCATAAGCTCTCCTCAAAGGACAGGAGGAAAGCCTCCTCTACCCTGGAAATCCCAAGCTTTTTTGGAGAATATCACACTCTAGAGTCTCTACTGCAATGAAAGGCCCATGACATATTTGAAACTCTCGCTTAAGCATCTTGCATTGGAGATTTCCCTTGTGGCCAGAGATGAGTGCAGTGATGTTGTGAGGTTTATTTATGATGCACTTGCACTGGACACACTTCTTCCAGTAAAATCTGAACCACATGACGTACTCTAGTCTAGATTCACATGCTTCTTGTCGAAAAATGAACAAGGTTATGAGTAAGTGATTTGCTAGTCATTATTGATCAAAGTGATTTTGAAAAAATGCTTTGAATGTGGAGTAGTTAACTATGTTTGCCTCCAAAAGAGTTTTTTTCCATGTTACTTGGCCAATGAGTGATTGCAAAAAGTTGTAAAGCTTGTAATCATCCTTGCCAATGCTATTTGATGGACAATATTGTTCAAAGTGAGTGATATATGTTTTGGCAAAGATGTCACCATTGCTAAATAAGTATGGCAAGTTAATGCCTTGCTATAAAATATGGATGTGCATGGGGAGAACCATCAATGGTATACTCTTTCACTTAGTATCTATGGTAAACAATGTTTCTTTCTTGCTAGAAAGAGCATTTTGGTAATCTAGCTTGCATAGAAGGTGTGAAAACATCCCTATATCCTATGCATTATATGAAAGATTACTAGCTGCCATCTCTGGCTTAAACAAGTTTGAACTAGCATAAAGTGTCTAATATGTAGTAAATGCATTAAAGAATTTTAATTTGTGTGAGAATAAAATGTCCAAAATGGGATAGTTCCAAATAAATAAGCAAACTACTGTGGATTTCCCCTAACCAAGATTGTTGTCCTTTTGCAAATCTCAATTCCTCATAAAGAAAAGAGAAATTTAGCTATAAAATTGAAGAAAGATATGAAAGATATCATGAAAGAATATAGATATAGGATATCACCTAAAAACAATGGAATAAAAAACAAAGAAAACAAGCTATAACACTCAAAATGTCTCAAAGTGAATATAATTTGATAGAAATCTCTCAAACTCTGGCTACAAAATTTGATATAGACTCATTAAAAAAACTTATATTTAAACAAAGAGAATGAGATTAAAAAGATGGAGCTAAAACACCAAAATGCCTATAGAAAACTAATTTAAACATTAAATTTATAACTCATGTAATTATGGGATAAGATTTGGATATATTATTATTATGAATCTTTGGAACCTTGAGGATCCATTTAGACACTTTCCCCATCTCAACACACACATTTTGAGTCTTCAAGTGATAAATATGTTAAAGGCTATATTATCAAATAATTTCCCCTTTTTTAATTGGTTGGTGAAATTTTTTTTGCTACCTTGGAGTTAGAAAATATATGGTGCTTGCTTCACTTAGATTAGGATCAACTTATTGTAGTTAGTGATGAAGCACAAGTGAAAGATCATGAGAGGGAGACAAGTGGGAGATTATTTCAAGCTTAGATAGAAAGTTTGATGATTTACAAATGAAAAAAGTCTATATTAATGGGAATAATAGTATATAGATCCTTGAATTAAATTTATTTTTATTAAATAATTGCCTTTTCTCCAGTAGACTTAAATAAAATATGTTACATTTGGTTAGCATGTGTTGAAAGAAGGGGCACAACATTCATACATAGAAGAAAAAATATTTAAAAAAAGAGGGGCACATAGGAGAAATATAAAGTGGAAAAAAAATATTAAAAAAAAGAGATAAAAAGAGAGGAAGATGTTACCAAGAAGAGAGAAAAAATATTAAAAAAAGAGGAGGAAGACTTTTAAAGAGGATAAAAAATATTAAAAACGAAGGAGAGAGGAAAAGGCCTATGGC